>NC_056744.1:1062515678-1062598178 GCF_019279795.1 Protopterus annectens | reverse complement strand
TGGTAGTCTACTTAACACTGAAAGTATGATAAGAGACCTTGGGACACAGGTGAACAGCAGTCTCTCCTTTGATAATCACATCACCACAGTAGTCAGGAAATCCTTCTACGTGGCACACCTCATCACAAAAGGTGTCTCATCCAGGAAAAAAGAGTTCATTGTTCCCTTCTACTCATCACTCATTAGACCCATTACAGAGTACAATGCCCCTTTTGGTATGTACCTCACAAGACATCTACAACAACTGGAAAGGCTGCAGAAATATTTCACAAAGAGGATTACCAGCCTCAAACAGATGCCTTACACAGGCTGTCTCAAAAAACTCCAGCTTTACTCTGTCACATATCGCCTTCTCAGAGGCGATCTCTGCCTAATATACAAAGCTTTGTCAAATCCAAAGCTGTTGGACATGCTCCACTTAAAGAAATCCCAATCCCTCCTATGAGGATGGGTTTATGCTGTATACTATTACTTCTTAATTGTTATTCTTTCAGTTATTTATACTGTGTAACTCAGTTATGGTTATGCAATGTAGCTTCTCAAGATCAATAAGTTAAAAAAGTTGATGGAAACACAGAAATGAGGAAGATGACTAAAATGAGTGCTGCAACCTGTCCTCTAGCTCTCATCAACAAACATGTCCCTCAAGGCTCATTATTTTCTTCTATTCTCTTCTTCTTTTCTTTCTTTCTTTATTTATTTTTGACAATAACACCCATTGGGACACCCACCTTCTCCAGGTTCCACTGCATGTAGACAATTAGGTCACCCATAGATCTAGCTGCACACCTGCCAATCATAACACAGCAGCTTGAACTTGACCTGACCTCCCTACGTAACTGGCTAACCAGATGCACTCTAATATTCCATGTATAAAAAAATAAAAACTTATATTTGGAATCCATATTCTACTATTATTGGTCCATCACCTATAACCAGAACCAGCTGCTAGAAACAGTCTCGTACTACAGCTACCTTGTAATCTGACTAGACTTTTGCCTTAACTTCCAGTATGATATTCAAGTTACTAAAACCAATGTTAATAAAATGTTCTTCTTATCCATTAAAATTTCCCATTTTTTTCTCTCTAACAGCTTGGGCAACTAGGGGAAACTATGTCAACCACAGAAAAAAAATCAGCAGATAACTTCTCGAATACCGCACAAAGCTGGCCAGTAGTTCAAAACTAATTATCTTTTATTAAAATACACAATATTTCTCTAGTGCCTCAGCTGTGAAAAGCCTTTAACAGAGTAAAATTTTCCATTTCTTCTCTCTAACAGCTTGGACAACTAGGGAAACTAGTCCTCATCCTTTAATTTGAATATGGTCTCCCACTCATTGTTTCTGCTTCACAAAAGAATTGTACTAGTCTACAAGCCACCTTAAGCAACATTTGCTAGTTCATTAACCTATCCCCTAAAAGGGAACACCATTACCTTACTCCTGCAAAAATAAAATGGCTGCCCATACTACAAAAAGCTTCACTCCTTCTGGGTACGCTATTATATAAACCGTTATGGGAAGAAAACTTATATGATAGTTACCAGGGGTAGCTGACTTCCCAGAGGATATTATTATGCATTTTCTGGCATTTAGTTTTAGTGCATGGTTCTGGCACCAGTTGTTTGTCTGTGGCAGCCCTTCCTGAAGAACATTTGTGTCAGTGGGAAATTCAGTGACAACTCCTAATTTGCAATCATCTGCAAATTTAGACAACCAGAGGCCATTGACATTGGCCTTTACTTCAGATAAGTAAATACCAACAAGGAGCAGTCCCAGGACCGATCTGTGAGGGACTTCACTTGAGACTGGTCTCTTTGTAGAGGTGGATTCCCCAATTCTAACTTCCTGAATCCTGTCTGTGAGGCAGCCAACTATCTGCCATGTGACATAAGGGTTTGTATCTAGCCTTTTGAGTTTGTCAACAATGCCTGAGTAGGAAATTATGTCAAAAGCCTTGGCCAGTTCAAGGTAGGCAGGGAACTATTTTGCTCTCATCTATTGCTTTGGTGACCTTCTCAAAAAAGCCCACCAGGTTGAGCAGGTGTGACCTGCCTTTAATGAAACCAAATTGGGTTGGGTCCAGTGTCTGGAGGCTTTATGTATCATTACTGATCATTTCCATAATTCTTTCCATGGCTTTGCATATGAGACTAGTGAGACTTATGGGTCTGAAGTTTCCAGGGTCTGAAGATGGCCTACCTTTTTGTAAAGGGGTGACTGTTGCTGTTCTCCATTTGTGAGGCATGAAGCCTGCTTGTAGGCTGCTGTTAAATTGCAATTCCAGAGGCCCTGATAGTTCATGTTTCATGTTATATAGAAGGCAACCTGGGATATTGTCTGGGCCCATTGATGAAGTGTTCTTGGCCTTAGAGAGAACATTAAGGACCTGCTCCCTAGTGACATCAGGGGGAGATATATTTTATGGTATTTCCTGAGGGAAGATTGAGGGACAGAGATGGATAAAGTTGAGGCTGAATTTGTTGCTATATCTTCTGGCTTAATATAGGTGGCTCCATTAACAATGAGCTCTGCACGCTGTGTATTGCCTTTGAGGTTGTGGACATAGCTAAAGAATGTCTTGTGGTTGTCCTTGGCCTGGGAGGTCAAACTTACATCAAATTTGGTTTGGGTAGACGTTATTTGTCCTCTGAGTTGTTTGTTTTGTTGGATGAGAGTTCTTTTATCCTGCTGGTTGCTTCACCTCCTAATTTTTGCCATGATTTTCTTCCTTCTGTTATACAGCCTATTGATGTTGTCTTGTTTTTTGAGTTAGTTCTGTATTTCTTTGTGGTTGGTGCAGGTGCCTCTATGCAGCTATAGGCAGGAGTGTTCTCAGGGTTTATGGGAGCTTGAAATTTTCCAGGTTATCACTTAATAGTAGGAAGTTAGCCTTAGAGTAGTTCTTGAACATTCCAAGGTTAGCTGGGGTACCAGGTTTTATTTTTCCTTCAAAGGGGACGTTTTTCCATTCTGATCTTACCAGAGAAGACATTACACTAGAGGGTGTGCAGCACTCTTCAATGTTAATGAGGACTAGATCCAGTATGGTTGCACCCCCGGTTGGTGTATTGACAATATGGTCCAAGGAGTTTGTGTTTACAAATCCCAGGAAGCTCCATGTCTGTACATTTGGTGTCAAATATGATTTCCAGTTTATAGTGAGGTAATTAAAGTTACTTATGAATATGGTATTGGGTTGGATGGTGAGTGTTTCCAATACGTTTAAATTCATGGTATGGGTTTCCTGGGTCATAGAGGGGGACCTATAGCTTGCAAGGAAGTGGTACTGGATTTTGCCTATGGTGATTTGAATGTGGAGAAGCTCAACTGTATTGTCCTGTTTGACCAGCCTTGAGGTATATTTATTTTTTATGTAAATCAATACACCTCCACCTTTAATCCCTGTCTTTGTAGTAACTGGTCTAAATGTATGGAAGGTATTATGACCTTGCACTGTCAATGTACTCTTTGTGCCTTTATACCATGTATCAGTGATCAGACAGACACCAGAATTCTCTAGGATGAAGAGGCCTTCTAGGGAGTGAAGGTTTTTTTTGTTTAGACTTCTAGCATTGAGGAGTAACACCTTTAGAGTTTCTTGGTTTTGATTTGCTACAACGGAAGTAGTTTCAGTTTGGCATTGCCTAAAACAAGCACTGGGGGAGGACAATGTATTAGCTAATATTCAAAAGCATAGAGGGGAGAGGTGCGGACCATTCCTGACAAGACAGCGTGGTCTGTTGACTATTCCCTTCCATGCTGACAAATATCGCACCCCATAGAATAATACCAGAAACTAAGCCAATCATTAAAGTCAATCCTGTTTTGCTCATATTGTGGCATCATCCTTGGAGAAGGTAAAATGCTCTCAATGCTAGGCTCATACCAGCCTGCAACACATATTCCAAGAGCTCCGTGATGTCTTTCTTCATATAGTCTAAGGAGGTATGTCTCAGGTCATTTACACCCACATGGACTATGACTGAGTCAGACTAGTACTTGTGGTCCAATGACTTGATTGTGTGGCAGATCATGGCCCCTGATAAGCAACTGACTTTGACCTCTGCCTTACTCAGTCTTGTGAGAGGGACATCATTGGACTGACAACGGAGTCTCCAATGACCAGAATGTTGGATCGTGTGGTGGCTTACCTTATGGGCTTAGAAGTAAAGGCTCCACGAGATGCGGCTGTATGTATTCACATGGATGTTGTTTTGAAAGAGTGCATTCGGAGCTGCTGAGGGTATTTGTTAAGCGTACTTCATCTAGGAGGCCTTTGGGGTTTAGGAGGGTTGCATTTAAATGCCTCAGCATATGTGGCTCTATGTGAGTGTTTTGAATTGTGTGTGATGGGTATAAAGTCTGTACTGCTGTCAACCTTATTAACATTAGGAGTGCTTTTATGTGAGAAATTTTCCTCTAGTGACATTGTGCAAATATATCTCTTGCATACCGTATCAGTTTGTTTGAGGATTAGCTAGTTGCTAGTAAACATGAGGCAGTTTCTATACTGCCTCAGGATGCCCATATCTACCAAGCTGGTAATAAGAGATAGTGGGAGAGGTCATATTCAAGGCAACAGACCCAAATTAACAAAGAAAATAATTCTGAAGATGATGTAGTATAAGTTCATAGATTAGTACTAGGGTAATTGCCCTTGTGGGCCATTTTAAGCCAAGCCAATTACCCTGTACGAGAATCAAACATTGCACCTTGTGTCTAGAAATTAAACAAATTAACATTTATGCCAACCCCCTCACTCAAACATCATATGATTTTATTTATTTATTTAGTTTATCTTTTAATCACATTGGATTAAAATAGCTCTTTGGAATTCGGAGGAGTCAGTTGAGATTCCTTTTTAAGTTAAATTTTCCAACTAATGTCACTTAACAGGAAGCATTAGGCTTTAGGAGGTAAATCAGTTTACAAGCATCAGTACATACTACATAATGGAAAAAGGTTACTGGTCAGCTGCCCTAGACTTTAATTACATAGATGGCAGTGCATACATTTACAAATTTATTACTTTTTATATAATTTTACGGTGGGTACAAAATATGTGAACATGAGTGGAACACAATAATGAATCACATGCACACACTAAATACAAAAAGACAAATTTTAGACCAACATTAAAAAAACAAAGAATAATGTCAAACACAGTAAAAGAAGTAAAATAATAATAAGACAAATGATACATAATAGTAATAATAATTCATGCTGTTACTAATACATATTAGTAACAATATGAAGTATTATATTGCAAAGTATTAAAAAACAAATTGACTATTGTTTCAAAGTTCAAAAAAGAGAAAAAAAAAAGAATAGCATTCCATCCTAATTAAGGATAAAGTGAAATAAGTTGAGGCCAACAAAAATGATATATTTTAGTGAACTAAAACAGTTAGTATAAACAAGAAAATGTATATTTTAGTAAGGAATTAGCATAGGATACAAAATGTCATTGCCATCCACCATGATCCTAAAATTCAGAAATTCACAGCTGTCTCTTTCAGATTTAAAAATTAAAAATAAAAAATGAACAAGCACAGGAATCTGTCTAGTTCTAACCTCAGAAACATGAGTGTTGAGGAAAAAAAATAAAAAAAACAAAGAAACTAGTGATCTTAAACTTTGTTGATGTGCTCAGGCACAATAACTTCCAAAAATCCTCTTTCAGGTTATGACATTTGTGATCTGTGCCATGAAAACGATAATTTTTTGGAAGTATCTTGGACATTACTAAAGAGTGTTTGGTACAGCAGCCGTGAACCAAGGTATATTGTCTTTTACTAGAGTGTACCATAGAATCAACCTCTTAAAACAAGAAATCTAGACAAAGCCTAAAATAAATGTGGGGGCAAAGACCCAAAAATAGGGATACATTTTAAATATTGCTCTTATAAAATTAGACAGTTGCTAGAATAACATAATTTATGTCAGCATGTATTTTCTGAAGAATATGAAGTCTGAAATTCAAATGAATGTTACTATTCAGTGATTTTAATCCTCGGTGATTTGTCGGAAAACCACACGTTATGAGATATAGATCAAATTTTTGAGGCAAAAATCTTGACATTCTGTGAAAATCTGGACCGCTGATAGACATGGAGTGCACAACATTAGCAGCTTTATATGTGTATCATAAATACAACCATTTTGTGTAGAAACCACATTGAAGAGAACATTGTGTGAGAAACACTTGTTGTTACTCTTTCACATGCATTAGACAACAAGCCAGACTGACAGTTTAGTGACCTACACAGCAGAATACCCATCTACTTCCTATATATTGTGTATATATCATATTCTAAATATATATTTTTGTACCACTATCTAGATAATGTATGGTCATCAGGTTCTATTACGAATGAAATATTAAATGGAACTTCTTTAGTTGTCTTTATTAGTATGGTCGCTAGACAAAATGGAAGTAGGCAATTTCTAGCAATGTGTGACTCTAGTGTTTTTATACTAATTGTCATTAAATATAACGGTTAGTTGAAGTTACAAGATGCAGCCTATTTTTGTATGACTTTCATGTCTTCTATTAGAAATGATGCACATGACAAAGGCAAAAAGGTTGAGAAAAAAGTGTTAAGAAATTTTACCTGATTAGGGGATTTGCATTCAGCTGAAGGTTGTAGAAACTGAACACAGACCCCATGAATTACAGCTGAGTACAGATTCCACAAAACAATAAGGACTGAGATTTATGAATACTATGATTCTTGGATCAGGGCTGGTATGCTGAGAACTGTGTGCCAAAGCCCTGTGTCATTCATAAACAGTGATACACACACAATAGGGCAATAGCTTGCATGATGTCTTACCCCATTGTATATCATGATACTCCATGCATTGTATGCATATTCAAATCCCCCCACAGACCAAAACAGTACATAATTCACAAACACAACACCAACTGCATATGGTACCATAATTGCATCTCTACAGATAGCATTGTGCTTTCAACCTTGGTTTTGTCCCATATTTTCACTTGAACTTCGGCAGTCTAATATTCATTTTAAAAATTCAGCCTGGGGTTTAAAATATATCACATGATAAAACAACTGTCTAGAATCATCCAATAGACATCATAACAAATGAAAAATACACACAATTTTTTTTAACTCTGGTTTGATACTAGCTCTTTTAAGCTAAATATAAAATACAACCCTTAATTCAGCTACCACTACACTTCTTTTATTTGCATACTTCCAGACAGTGGAAGTAAGCCTTCAATAGGCCCAATACACTTTTGATGATTAACCAAGTTTGTGACAGATTTGTAGTCATTTTCTGTCACAGCCTGAGGATTTCTGATAGGTGTCATTAACCATGGCTACAGGGCATACCCTGCAATGCCAATAATATGTCTCTGGGTAAAAGCATCCCACACAAACCACTGATATAAGTCACATGGTGTGTCATAAGTGAGAGATGAGGTTACTGTCTGAGTGGCCAGCAGATGCATTGCATATGATACCCTGTACATTACGGAACACCTAGCAGCTGATGGACCTTGCAATCAATATACCTTCTTCTCCAGGTGGAGCCTTTAATATATGGCTGGTGGAGTCTACAGCCCCAGTACATAAGGGAACTTGGTTATGTCTTAAAAAACCTGCATAAACCACATATGCCTCCCACATGCTGTAGCATATCATTAAGAAACTGATGCAGTTTCAGATACACCCACCATGCTCCCCATAGGCTGACGGTCTCTGTAGCTAGTATTTGGAAAGCCACACATGCCTTGGTATTCACAGAAATACATACTCCACACATCCCATGGAACTGCAAATAAGGGTAACACATCCCAGCCAGTTCCTCTATTTACACTGTAGTTGTCCGCAGTGTCAGTCAGGGACATAACTGGCTCAACTAGCACCCTGTGCCAGTTCCAGAAACTTGTACCCCACCCCCTCAGCTCTTCAAGTGCAGCAAGCCAATTGGCTTCCTACAGTACAACAGCTAATCCACCAATTTATGTATCCCTCCCAGCTCTTCAAGTGAAAAGCACAAAAAAAAAAAATACTAATGCTGAACTCAAGTGCCTTTTTGTACTGGTACTTTGATACAGAAAACACAGAACTAGCCTCTATATCATGCCCTCTAAAACTTTGCACCCTTCACCTCACCCTTACTACACCACTGGTGTCAGTATCATGGAGTGTATAAAATGTTTGGAGCACATAGATAGCATGATAACACTGAGGGTGATAATGTAGAGCATAGTGAGACCACTGAAAACAAGTACATCCTATTGCATATACAAGTTTTTTAGAGGAATGACTACCCCAGTCAGGTTTTTATGATTCACCTCTTGTAACGCTAAGATTCTCCTGAGGTTATTAAATCTGGGAACTAGCACCTCTAGCCATAGTATAAATACATATTTTTATTGTCCTGACATACTCTTTACTCTTGGTTGCACCCATAGAGGCCCTCATTTTAATAAAGTTGCCCACTGTCATCTCATTATACTGCCATTAGCTTACTATACAGGCCATGGAATTTCTTGGGCTTCCCTGTTCATGCTAAGTTTGCCCATGAATAACCTACACCCTGCCCTTGCAAAATGACTTGCTGCAACAGAGAAAATGTTTCTTAATTAGGGAATGTCTTTAAAACCTTGCCTGAAACAAACTCATTTGTAAAATTTAAATGTACTATCTATTCTTGTTTTCTGTTGGTTGTTTTATCTTCATTGTTTGGTATAAGGGGTGATGTGTTACGAGAAGGTAGTTTGTTCTGTATCTGTGAACAAGAAGAAGGGTGATGTTGCACCTGAAAGATTTTTCATTTTGTGAAACTTAAGAATTTATAAATTGTCATAAGCCTTTTAGTTTTATTTGTGTAGTTATCTGACTCTTCCCATTCAAAATTACTGCCATTTCAAGGTGCATTCATATCTCAGTTATGTTAAAATATTTTGTATACTCTACAATGCTTACAGACAAGAAACACTGTAATATATTGTGGATACAGCCACTCCCCAACTGCTTATGGTTTTCAGTTAAGGAATTAATTTCATTACTGTGTTCTTCACGGGGCTGATAAACTGTAGTCTATACTGTAAGTTCAAGCACAGAGCTCTAACCATATTGAAAAACATCTCATGATGACTCCTATTTTCGTTTTATCTTCTCCCTGATTCATTCAAATTGCTTGTATAACTCTGTTATAGTATGTTTATTCACTATACTAAAGCAGACTTTCATTTTTATTTAATCTTCTTTTCTGTTTTTAATTTTGTTTGAACTGAATTAAGCTCCAACTGTGTTTCTGAGACATTTTGCAATGACTGTTATTGGGCACGTGTAGATCTTGTCTTATGTGACAGTTCAGCTTTTGCCACAGTAGTAAAATGTCTTTTCTTGGCATCTGACCGGCTGATTTGTACTGCCCATGGTGCATCTCCTTTTAAAATACTGCATAGCTATTGCAAGAAATGGAACAACTTCTACAATGGTCTGAATATCCATTGGCATATCTATAAATATATGCTAAATGAAGAAGTTGTTTTGTCTGGCATGTCTGCAGCTAGACACAATGCAGTGAGCACTTATCTGCCCCTGTCCCATCCTTTATTTACTCTACCCTAGATGTCCTCAAATAATTCTAATGAATTACACAGCACCATTGCTCCAGCCAGTGATCTTAGGTCTTTAGTGCTCTCTAAATAATATACTATCTTTTTAAGAATGTCTTAGACTGTGCCCTTTCAGCTTCTGTTTATCCTTCTTCATCACCTCCACCTCACCCATTTACTACCAAACAAAGCGGTACATATAAATTACTTCCTTTTTCTCTCTACTCCTCCAGTTCATGTCATCATGCTTAGCTAAGTCGCTTCTCATATTGCAGTCCCTATATTCACAGCACCATTTTCTCTTATACCTTTTTGGTCCCATAATCTCCCTTTGACTACTCAGCTGTCATCTCCTGCTAACCCATTTCTTTCCATCATTTTCTAGAATCTAAGGATGCTAGGTAATTGTGGGCTACCGCCTTACTGGTAGTCAGGAGATCTTTTTCTTCTTCTCCTAAGTGTTCCATATGCTGGCTAACAAATGCTGGGCAATGACTGCAATGGCAGACTCCTACTCTGGAATAAACTTCAGCACCCCTGCTATGACTAGCTTAATAGTGGTGCTGTTCTTAGCAAACTCATACCCCAACAGCCTGCTAATATTGCATGGAAAAAACTTTATCAGTGAGACCTCTGTGTGTCTATTCTGCAGCAGGACACCACCATACCTCTGTTTAATATTGATAACTAGAATATTACTTTTATGTGAGATGTTACATTCCAAAATAGTTTAAAAAGACAGAGTCCACAACAAGCTTTATTATAGAGTCGAAAACTTTGTGTACTTTTTGGTAAGAAAATGAAAGGTTGTTTGATTATTTAATTGGTCAAAATTAATTATTAAATTGCTTAATTATTGTTATTATAGAAAGGCATTACCATAGGATTGTTGAATTTTGTCCCCCGTGGAAAGTAGTTGCTAAGGTGTTGGAGAATTAAATGGTAATTTCACACTGACAGCCTGTTTTCTCATTTTATGTTGTGTTTCACTTTGTTAGATCGATTTTTGTGCTACTCTTACCAAGCTCCATTCCCACATTAATGCCAAATCATGACTGTACAAAATCAGAATTACCATTGTTTGACATGCTTGATGTGCAAATCTGGAAAGGAGGTAGATGTCACCTTGTTAATATAGTATTTTAAAAGCTTTGGGTGAACTTTCTCAGCAATTTTATTCTTAGTAATAAAGGATTTCACAGGTATGTTATTTTTTTTTTGTAGCTATTTGAGCCAAAGCTATTAAAACATAATCTTAAATATTACTGTAATGGTTTTATCCAAGTCCTGATGAACAATTCAAACAACAAGTATGTCTCTGTTGACAAATAGTGTAAAGTAAATGTATCAAAACTTTGTGACATTTTGTAGGAGAAATCAAATACTGAGAAATAATGAAATGTAAGGTTAACTATTTCGCAGTAGATATGCCTTTTCTATATTCGTATACGGGACATATGAAAATTATTTGATTTTTCTACTAGTGAGTATTTAACAAAGCTAAACAAATTGTCTTTAATCTGGCTCTGGCATATTTTAAGAATTCCTCATTAAGTCAATAAATATTTGTAAGTAAAACACATCCTGTGGGATTCAATAAAGTCTACATGGTGGTTTTCTACCATGTGCATGTCTCGGCATGATGCACACATGGGCACGGAAACTTTTAAATTCAGTAAGCGTCATGTAGCGTGCATCCCCCATGCAAACAAGGTAAATGCTGTGGCATGCTAATTACTGCATAAGCAGCAGATTGCATGCTAATCAACCAAGGCAGCACGTTGGAGATATTCAACACGCTATAAAGCAACTTTGTAGATTCTGTGCTGGTTTTCCTAGTGAATTCCAAAACATATAGAATACAGCGAGAGAAAGGAGGTTACATAGACAGAATAAAAAGTAAAATGTGTGAGATTTGTACAAAACTGACCTTAACATGTGACAGCAGGCTAGACGCAGCAAAAGGAGAGTTACAATATCAGCATAAATCCTTTTTTGAGCAACAACACAAATGGAGCTTTGCTCCCCCACCCCCAAATGAACAGTACACTTATAAGTAATGGAGACAGATAAAAGTGTAAAAGTGTGTGCTAATCAAAATAAATATAAAAAATATTAAACAGACTATTCATAGTTATATGTCAGCATATGCAATGTGTAGCTGACGAAATGCAGGCTCATCATCTAAAAATCAATACACCTTTGTGCAGATATATCCCAATTTAATATCCTGTCTTCTGTGTTCAACACATAAACAGTTTGGCTGCTCTTCAGTTTCCCTAGCTACAAGGTTGCATTCTGGTGTAAATTCAGGGCTGTCAGCAAGGTGAAGATGCAAATGAGGTCTGAACTCATTAGAATTGCTGAATCCTTCAGTGTATGGATGGCAACTGTGGATACTTATATCAGGTGGGTGTGTCAGGTTAGACATACAAAGTGTTACATGTACATCTGTCAAGGTTGGAAATGCAAGTAAGCAGCACACACAGTTCACAGGTTCTGTTTCATTAACATCCAACCTCCTCTTCATTTGTGTGCAAATTGTTTCTCTGTCAGTTTTTAATTATTATTTTATTATTTTTTTGCCATTGTTTGTGCAATGTAACTGCCCAATCATGGACAATGCAGGAATGAAAGTAAGGTTTGGCTGTGCTTATATTATTTGTATGGCATTGCATGATGAGCAAGAGGGAGATCTTAAGAATGACGAGTACATAAGGGAATGTGTAACTTTTGCAGTGGCAGCACTGATAAAGTATGGCAGTTAATACTGACTCTGTGGAATACACCTGCTACTTAACTGACTCTGTGGCAACAGGGGTTAGTGCAGTGATACGTTCCTTTTTGGGGCCAGATGGTATTGGATTAGAATATAGCTGTATCTAAAACTTTTAACTACTTTTGTTTTCCCACTGGTGTGCAATGTGCACAGTTGTGCAAAAATGCATTAAAGAACAGAAATGGAGAAGATAGAGCAGTAGTGAAATGGGGATGCTAAGGTCTGACAGATAATATTGTGTCTCTGGAATACACCTGCTACTTAATTGACTCTGTGGTGGCATGTGTTAATACAGTTAAGGAGAGGCAACACGTGGATGTGTTATAAATATGTGACATACTGTGAGATAAGGCCTTCCATTTTTTAATTTTTCCCCATGCAATATCATGTCATACACAAGAAATGGACAATAAAGTGCAGTAATATTTAATAATATGCAACAATTAGCAAAGTATATACACATGCAAGATACAACTGTTTAACACGAGCCGCATTGCTAAAGTCTAAACGTTCCTATTGAATCTATGAAACACACCCACTACTTAGCTTACTGTGTGGCAGCACGTGTTAATGCATTGATACTTTCCATTTGGGGGCCAGATGATACTGGGTTTGAATCCTTTTTTCTTTCTCTTTTCTTTTCCCTTTTCCAGTGACTGAGCATTGTGCCACTCAGCACAAGCATGGGAAATGGAGAAAAATGAAAGTCAGGTTTGGCTATGTTTATCTAGTGTGCAGAAAATACAGCAGTGGGCCAACTGGAGCCCAGGAGTAGACAGGACCAAGGCAGACAAAAATAGAAACTGGATGCATTCACTTAATACTAATGGACATTGTGCAAGCGTGCTAAGTGATGCTGCATGGCGGTTAACAGCGAGACCTTAAGAATGGATAGTAAAATACGCAATATTATGTAACTAATCCTGTAGCAGCAGGTGTAAATGTAGTGCTGGAGTACAGAAGGTTCTGGGTTCTAGTACAGGGTGTGCAACCTTTGTTTTACTTTTGTGACATAGCAGTTTATAGCAATGAAATGCAACATAGACAAGTGTTTTCTTAACTTTGTTATGGCAATAGGTGTAAGTGTAGGACTGACATACACTTGGTCCTGGTTCAAATACAGCATATTCTTTACACTTTTACTGTTCATAGGTTCCTAAGTTGGTACTAGGCTATCAGTCTGAGGGCCTATACAAGCCTAGCCAAAACAATTCCCTGGCTATTTCTTCCCACAATATTTACTTCCCTGGACCCGTGTCTAGCAGGGTGACTGACATGATCCCCGGGGTAAATTTCCTATCTCCTATCCAGTCGTCAAGGTTCCTTTTGAAGAGGGCCAAGGAGGCACTCTGCTTGACATGTATGCACAGTCTATTCCAGAGTATGGGGAGTCTCTAGGTCAGGAACCTATCCTTCCAGCATGTTTTGTTCATTGTGATGACAAGGTTTAGGTCCCTTGAGCGTGTGGCTCTGATGGATTGGGATTTCTTTAAGTGTAGCATGTCCAACAGCTCTGGGTTTGACATGGCCTTGTATGTTAAGCAGAGATTGCCTCTGAGTAGATGATATGCAACAGAGTATAGCTGGAGTTTTTTTAGTCAGCATAGGGCATCTGCTTTAGGCCTGTAATTCTTTTAGTGAGGTGTTTCCGCTGCCTTTCCAGTTGTTACAGATGTCTTGTGAGGTACATACCAAATGAGGCATTGTACTCTATGATGGGTCTAATGAGGGATGAGTACAGTAGGACAATGACCTCCTTTTTTCTGGATGAAAAGCCCTTAGTGATGAGGTATGCCAAATAGAAGGATTTCCTGACTGTTGTGGTGATGTTGTTATCGAAGGTGAGACCACTGTCCACCTGTGTTCCTAAGTCTCTTATCACACTTTTGGTGTTTAGTGTACTGCCACCTATGTGGTAATTCATGGGTACATGTTTTTTTCCAAAAGGGGATAACTATACACTTCTTGGCACTGAGCTTGAGCCCATGGCTTTGGGACCAAGCATCTGTTTCTGTAAGGCAGTTTTGTAGAATATCCACATCATTTGGGGATTCAATAATGGTTCCCAGTTTGCAGTCATCTGCAAACTTTCTTAGCTCAGTTTTGGCCTGTACTTCAGAGAAGTAGATGCCAAACAAGAGCAGTCCCAGGCCTGAACCCTGAGGTACTCTACTCGTCACTTGTCTGGAGCTGGATTTAGAGTCAGATACATTTACAGTGTGGGTTCTGTCAGTAAGCCAGCTGGCAACCCATCGAGTGACATAGGGATTTATGCCCAGCTTAGTAAGTTTATCTATGATTCCAGAATGGGGGATGGTGTTGAAGGCCTTGGGAAGGTCCAGATAGGCTGTGTGGACTGCCTTACCCTCGTCCATGGCTCCGGAGACTGATTCAAAGAAGTCAATCAGGTTCAGGAGACATGATCGGCCCTTGCCAAACCCATACTGAGTGGGGTCCAGTGTTTGAAGGTCACCAATGTCTTTGTTTATAGGTTCCATGATAATATTTTCCATGGCCTTGCATTTCCAGCTCATCAGACTGATGGGACAGTAGTTCCCAGGATCCAAGGTGGATCCCCCCTTGTGGAGTGGGATAACTGTACCTGTGCACCACTCAGTGGGCATGAAGCCTGAGGTGAGGCTATGATTAAACATGACACTTAGGTAAGGTCCCAGTTAATTTTGTAGTTCAGGTAGTACACAGCCCGGGATGTCATCTGATCCCATGGATGCTGTATTCTTAGTTTTGGAGAGTGCATTTTTTTACCTGTGTGGCTGTGATTACCGGAATTTGGCAATCTTTCTGTATTGAAATGGGCCCTTTAGAGGGTGAGAAGGGGGTGAAGTTGGCACTGAATTGATCTGCCAGGATATTGGCAATGTCCTTGGGATCAGTATATTTAATGTCATCCTGTTATAGCTCAGAGTAGATCTGTGCATTGCCATTAAGATTCTTGACATAGCTATAGAATGCCTTGTGGTTGTCTTTGGAATCTTTGGCAATTTTATTTTCGTAACTAGCTTTGGAGGATTTTATGAGGGATCTCAGCTTCTTACTGAGGATGGTAAGGCAGTTTTTTGCATCCTGGGATTTTCCTCTTTTCTGCAACAGTTTCTTCCTTCTGTTGTATAGTTTGGTTATGACAGGAGAACACCAGATTGGCTTCCTTTTTTTGGAGGAGAGGGTCTTGGTTCTATTTGGGATGGCACAATTCATGCACGAGTGGATCTGCTTGTACAGTGCTTCAGTGTAAGATTTGGAATTCGAACTTTCAGTTCCCATCTGCATGGATGTCATGGAGTTTGTCGCTTCTGACTTGAGTAGCATGAAGTTGGCATTGGAGAAGTTTTTTACGGATGTTTCCTTACTGGGGGGGATGGGGGTGGGAAGCATCAGTCCAGGATATTGGAGCCCCTGGATGGACTATGGATTAGTTGATCCAGAGCACTGGAATTTATGAATTCCAAAAATTGTTGGGCAAAGGTGTTAGTACACAAGTAGTTTTCCCAGTTAATGGCAGGGTAGTTGAAATCACCCAGTATTAGGGTGTATGGTTGTATCTTTATATTTTCCAGTATGTTTAGAAAGGTGTAGTGATACTCTTGAGGCATGGTGGGGGATCTGTAGCAAGCTACAATTTGGATTGCAGTCTTACCTTGTGTTAGTTGCACCTGGAGAATTTCAGTCACTCTCACTTATAACCCTTGACATAGTGTAGCTGATATTAATTTTCTGTATGAGGGCTAAGACACTAATATTGCATCAGTTATGTCTTTATTTATCTATGTGTTATCACATTTATTTCAGTCACTCTCACTTATAACCATTGACATAGTGTAGCTGATATTAATTTTATGTATGAGGGCTGAGACAGTAATATTACATCAGTTATGCCTTTATTTATTTATCTATGTGTTATCACATTTATTTTCAAATGTATATTGTGTACTATGTTCCTGTAGATATATTTCTGTTCTCTGGACTGGCATAGCCTTCACATTTGACTAAAACACTTACACAACTGCCTGTACATCAAATAACCTCTAAATTGCATTGCTTGCATTGTTGCTGCTTACCATCGTGCAAACACATTGCTCAGCAGTGCGCACCCCTGAGCACCATTCTCACATGATGGTAAGTGGTGTACACTATTTTCAAACAGTGTGCACACTCCCACTAAATGTAGTAAATGGAATTCGTGGGAAACTATCAGTCTTCATTGTCTTAATCCATGGAATACATGGCAGGTGTTTGTGGAGAGGGTGTGAGATTTTCGGGTCAGAGATGGGGTGTCCAGAAGTCCAAGATTTTTGTTGGACTCCTAGTGAAACATCACAGTGGCAGGTTGCTGCAGGAGGACTATTTTGGTCCCAGCATAAGTCAGAGGCTTTGCATAGTTTGGCCCAGGCTCTGGCCAGTGTCACCAGTATCCCCCACACTGATGACCAATGTAGGCACCACTTTATTGACCTACATCAGAGGACGAGGGATACCCTCAATGCTTAGATTGAGAAATTTAAGGTGGAGGACATATCACAGATGTGTATCAACTACAAAGAGAATTTGTAAGGCTTAAAAATCTATGTTGAGTTATCCAAGGCCTTTGACACTATCACCCATTCATGTCTCATAGTGAAGATGTCCCATATGTGAATTAGGCCATACAGTACTAGATGGATAGCCAACTGCCTCAACAACAGAACACACACTGTCAAAGTTGGGGACTGCACCTCCACCACTAGCCCACTAACCAGTGGAATACCACAAGTATCTGTGCTTGGCCCTCAATTGTTTGGAAACTACTTCTCTGAAGCACAGAGAACAGTAGATATCCTGGGTTTACCAAGTTTGCAGATGATTGTTAACTGGACGCACTCATATAGAGTCCATCAGTGATGGTAACATATTACAGTAGGGGCTAACACAGACTGGTGACAAACTCACAGATTGAACTTTAAGCATACAATGACTTTTTGTCACCTATGTCAATGAAGTACCCCTGCTAATTATGATATACATAGCACCCGCCAAGCTCAGACACAGTGTTGTGAGACTAGTCAACACATATTGATAGCAATATACACTTTCGTCACTATGTACCCATAGTGGTGACACACATAATCTGCAATGCAGACATTATATATATGGACATCACATCTAATACCAGGATAGTCATACCTCTTCTGTACTCCCCTTATCACACCAATAATACAGTACAATGCTCACATCTCTCTGTACCTCACCAGGCACTTGCAGCAATTGGAGAGAACAAAAGGTTGTGCCTGAGAGACTCCCAGACCTCCAAACATGACATATATGGAAAGACTGACATACTGGTCACTGTACTCGGTATCATGCCGGCTGCTGAGAAGTGACACATGGCTGCCCTGCCATTCTATAAATGCTGGACATTGAAATTCAAATGGGACAGCTATAATTTGCCCCAGGGACCTCAACTTAGCCTGTGATATATACCACAATGATTCCCACTCCTATGTAATAGGTTGCCACTGTATGTGAAGCAGTGTTCCTCAATGACCCTGTTCATGTGCAACCTTGACTACTGGTTGGGTGTTTGTAAAGTCACCTCTAGCCTGGCACCTATGTCCCTCATGGGCAAGGCCCATTGGTACCGCCTGTGATAAACTAAAGGGCTGTCAGCCCAGCTAGAAAGAATTTTGTAAATGATTCTATGTCCCTGTAAATATTAATATGATCCACAGGCTTGTTTGACAAATGTAAGAAAACTGTGTTATGTGCTGAGCTTCAAAAATGTAACCACAATGCAACCTGCTGAAAGAAAGCTGATAAGTAAAGAATTTAATGACTGTGTGTGATCTCAAGCTAGGAGACACTGTCTGCAGCTGGAAGTTCTTTCTATTGTCTTAAGACAGCAACAATTACTAGGTTTCACATGTAAAGTGTCTTTTATTGCTGTGAGTTCCTGGCAGCTGCAGATCACAAAAAAATGTAAAATTTTGAGTTCTGTTAGCCTGGGAAGTAAATCAGATGTGACAAGAATGATGTAATCTGAAATGACTCAGCAGTAGTGTGCATTACCAATTTAAGGACTATCTCAGAAAGAAAGAAGCAAATTTTGTATTTTGTTCTGAACTGACAACAACTCACCAGCACTTTGCCTTGTAATTAGGATTTAGATCTTAGCATTTGTCTTAGAGATAGATAGGAATATAGCCAGATTCATCTAGCTGTTTTCTATATTTATGTTAGACTGTCCTATAATGTTGTTTTAACTCATTACAGTCTAGTGCTCCTCCAGGTGTTTCTGCAGTTACCTCCTACTGTGCCTCTAGGTGTCAAATATTTCTTGCTCATATTTGCATTAATAATTCCAAAACCATGCTACATACAAGGTATCAGAATATTTTATCTTGAAGCCTACATGATGGCAAACGCAAGTTAATTGATATTTGATCTCTGTCAATGAGTATTTGTTAGAAATGTAAGGTGTTAACTTCATTTTTTAAAGGTTCAAGCCACACCTACTTGGAGTTAAAGGTACACACTCAAATTGCTGTACTGGAGGGAATGAGTTAAAGTATTTCCTGTGATTTCTGCACTATTCATTGTCATTGTGTTGAATTAATGAGTATTGTCTTGTGTTTTTATTTATTATTAAATATTTTTAAACCTTTTAACTGTGGTTGTTTTGTGTAGAGATAATTTAAGCTCTTAGTGTACTTGCATGTGTTTGGTGATACTGTACAAGCCACTCCAATAGCCTTAGCCCTTGGTCACACTATTTGGATAACAGTAACATTACACAGTAGAACTGGTCACACCTTTGGGAAGGGATTTATTAGTACCTGAAAAGTGGTGGCTGGTGGCAATAATTTCTACCTTGTAGTCTTGGCAGAAGGGGGCATAGCTAGTAAACCTGTGCCAGTCTTCCTCAGGAGTGGCTGTGTGTTGTATATTACTCAAATCTCAAGGTGTGTGTGTGTCAGCTACTTGAGCAGGGACACAAAGCACTGGTTGGACAGAGAGGGTGCTGGAGGTTTTGGCTTGGCCACTAGGCTGAAATCTGAACTCTATAGCTGTGCTAGTGGGGAGGTTTATTGGGGATTTGGAGAGAAAGAGAGAACCAGCCCTAGTCTGACTGTGATCTCTGTGTGCTCTTAAGGGAAATTGTACTTTACTGTGTGTGTGTACTTGTTATCCTCCCAATGAGGACACCCCTCACTGGTGTTAGTGGTGAGGACTGAGGGTCCTTGATTACTGGGCCAATGCACAGGCATAACCATATTCATTGTTTGGCAGTGGTGGGATATCCACATCAAATATTAATTAGTTGATAGTGGTGTGTTACCCACATCACATATTAATTGGATTGTAGTGGTGTGGATAGTGAATTCCTGTAGCTTGTGCACAGTGATCACTGAAGGTGTTATTGTACTCTAAATCAGCCATGCAGTGAGCATTCAGAGTTCAGATCACAATTGTTGTATTTCTTTTGTTAGCTTAGCTAGTCATGGAGTGCAGGCAAGCATGTCAGCAGAGGAGTATGGCAAGCTGACAAGGAGCCAGTTGGCTGATATGTGCCAGGCTAAAGGACTGGTGCATGGAAACCTGACTAAGGCAGACATGATTGTAGCTTTGGTTACAGCTGCAACCAGGAAAATTATCAGACTGGCTATGGAGATGTACAACACTCAGAGAATGGACAGCTCAACCTTAATACAGAGAACTTAAAAATATATCTAAAGCTAAAGAGACTTGATTTGGAGGCCAAGCATTTAGAAATAGAAGCAGCAAAGAGACTGAGGCATCTAGAGACTGAGGGAAATGAGAAACTGCTATGCCTGGAAGCTGAGGAGAAGGAGAAGCAGAGGCAACATAAAAAGGAGATGCTGACTCTTTGCCAAAGTCATGGAGGTAATGGGGAAGGGCGTAACCAAACCCCAGAAGCAACAAAGGTCAGTAAATTTCTTCCACAGTTTACAGAGGGGGATAATGTTGATAGTTTCATTCATATGTTTGAGAGGATATGTAAACAGTATAATGTTGACCAAGGGCTCTGGGTACGGTTTCTGACCCACTTACTACATGGTAAAGCTGTAACTGTGTTGTCCAAACTATCTGATCATTAATTTTAAACTATAATGTTGTAAAGAATTGTCTGCTAGAATTTTTTAAGCTAACACCTGAAGCTTATAGGTAAAGGTTTCATTAGCATAGATGCAAGGCAGATGAAAATGTGTGTGAATATGTTGCTGAACTAAGCATTTATTTTCATAGATAGGTGAGTGGATGTCAGGTCTCTACTTTTGAAGGGCTGGCAAACCTTTTGGTGAGGGAATAAGCCCTTAGCACTTTGCCTGAGGACATGAGGATCTGGTAAGCTGATAGACAATGCTCTACTGAAGATGAGTTGTGGAAGAAGGGAGACTTATACCTAGCAAGCAGGGCATCCCTGTACAGGAAAGGGACCCCCAGTGCTGTTCATAGGTCTAAGGCAATCCATGGTGGGCAGCTCAGACTGCCCCAACAGACTCTGACAGTAGCAGGGGAAGCCAGTAGTCCAGGTACACATCCAGGTCCCAGTGTTAAATGTTTTGAATGCAACCAGTAGGGTCATGTAACATATAGATGCCCACGGAGGCAAGGTGGAATACAAAAGGTGAGGGACCCAGTAAGTGGGAATGACAAAATGCCAACAGTAGGTTGTCTCAATACAACAAGGGTACCAAACTACCACAAGAGGTTATATCCTATCTTAGTGAATGGCAAAGAGACCAGTGCTAAGAGAGACACAGCCTTTGACATAACCATTGTGAAACCTGCAATGGTCACAGAGGAACACTACTTGCCTGGGCAGTCTACTCCAGTCAAAGCTTTAAGAGGGACCGCATTCCAAATACCTTTGGCTAGGGTTCACCTTGACTGGGAGGGTGGAAAATGAAGCCAGGAAATAGGTGTGTTTGAGAATATCCCTGCAGATGTCCTGATAGGGAATGATTTTGATAATGCAGTACAGTGTGTATATGCAGTTACATGCAGTCAGGCTTGGAGACAAGCATGTGGGTCTGGTAGCCTGGGGTAGACCCAGACACACCACAAACTTGCAGCCAGGACTGGTGAGGTGGTTACTTCAGGGAGGGAGCTACGCTGCAGCTTTGAGACTGAAGGTGAGCCACATCTGCTTGTCAGTACTGATTTACCCTTAGACAGCTGCAAGGGCAGAGGTGAGCAGCAGTACCCAGGCTGACAATAAGGCACCACTGTCAGAGGATGCCAGACTTCCTGTGGAAGGGGAGCTGGGGAGGGTTACAAAGAGAGAGTTGAGACAGGCTCAACTCTCAGACCCTACATTACAAGGCCTGAAAGAGGTAGCTAGTGAGGCACCTGATTTTCAAGGGAAGGGGGATTCTGTATATTGGGACAAAGGGTTACTGTATAGAGAGTGGGCCACTGAGGGGGGCCTAGAAGGTGAGAGGATACAGCAGTTGGTAGTGCTCAGAGCCTACCATCTGGCACTTCTAGCCATAGCCCAAGATATTGCCTTTGCAGTTCATATGGGCACAAAATGTACAAAAAGATGTATTATGCAGAACTTTTATTGGCCTGGGATTTTCAGAGATGTAACAGGGTACTGCAGGACATGTGAGCAGTGCCAAAAGGTAGACAAGGCAGGAGACAAGGTGAAAGCTCCTTTGATGCCTTTGCCTGTGATTAAGGAGCCATTTCAGAGGGTAGCTATGGATATTGTGGGGGATTTGAGTACTCCAAGTTTCACAGGGAAAAGTATATCCTAGTGGTAGTAGATTATGCTACAAGATACCCTGAGGCAGAAAAGGTGGCAAATGCTTTGTTAGAGATTTTCAGCAGAATAGGTTTCTCAAAAGAAATACTGACTGACAGATGTGCCAATTTCATGTCAGACCTGCTGACTTGTCTGTGGAAGTACTGCGGGGATGAAGAATCTAAAGACCCCCCTACCATCCCCAGACTAATCGTCTTGTTGCGAGGTTAACCTCTACACCTAAGTCCATGCTACAGGCATTTGCAGACCAGTTTAAGAGGGATTTGGACAAATATTTGCCCCATCTGTTGTTTGCTTACAGAGAGGGTCTGCAGGAATCCACAGGTTTTTCACCCTTTGAGCTGCTGTATGGGCATAGGGTGAGAGGGCCTGTAGACTTAATTTGAGATGAGCGAGCGGGTGAGTGTGAATCCCATAAGGATTCTGTTGTGGCATATGTCCTAAACCTCAGAACAAGGCTAAGGGAACTCATGGGCTTGGCCCAGGAGAACCTGGCAGAAGCCCAACAACAGAAAAAGGTCTGGTATGACAGGAATGCTCAAGCTAGAGAGTATGCTGTAGGGCAGCCAATATTGGTTCTCATTCCTTTAAGACACAAGCTGCAGTCAGCTTGGGAGGGACCCTATGAGGTGGTAAGGAAGGTCAGTGATGTTAACTACATGGTAGAACTGCTAGGCAGGAGGCAGGGGCACAAATTGTATCATGTTACCATGATGAAACCTCACCATGATAGGGAGGGCCTACTGTTGAGTATTTGCTGTGGATTGCAGGAGGAATCTGAGGGAGATCTGGTGACTGATCTACTCAGTGAGGTTCGGACTGACACCTTAGTGCAAGAGGTAGCAATGTCCCAGCAGTTATCTCCTACCCAGGTTTGAGAAATCTGAGCAGTGTTACAGGAGTTTGGGGACATGTTCACTGGGAAACCAGGGTGCACCCACCTGGAGCAACAACAGGTGGATACAGGACCCCAAAGGCCTATTAGCCAGCCCCCTTATAGGGTGCCTGAGAGAGTCAAACAGACTCTGAGGGAGGAGATACAGGAAATGTTGGAACTAGGGGTAATTCAGGAGTCCAGCAGTCCCTGGGCCTTCCCAATGGTGCTTGTACTGAAGAAGGATGGCAGCACTAGGTTCTGTGTGGATTACAGGAAATTAAATAGTCACACAGCGTCAGATGCTTACTCCATGCCTAGGACAGATGAAGCCTGAGAGCAGCTGGGTGAGGCTAAGTATCTTACCACCATTGATCTTACCGAGGGTTAGTGGCAGGTGCCCTTGACTCCAAGCTCTAGAGAGAGATCAGTCTTTGTAAGTTCTTTTGGCTTGTATTAGTTCACATAGATGCCCTTTGGGATGAAAAATGCCCCAGTGACTTTCCAGAGGCTGGTAGATCATATCCTAGCAGGAGCAGATTTTGCCCTTGCTTACCTAGATGATATTGCCATCTACAGCCATACCTGGCAAGAGCACCTTCAGCCTGTCAGGGAGGTGCTGGGCAGACAACAGAGGACAAGGTTGACCATTAAGCCCAGCAAATATCAGGCGGGTATGGCAGAGGTCTCTTACCTGGGACATAGAGTGGGAAGTGGTAAGATCAGGCCAGAACTTGAAAAAGTAGAAGCTGTTCAGGCATGACCTGTACCTGTTACCAAAAAGCAGGCAATGGCATTTTCAATTACAGCAGATGCTATATGAAGTTTGTCCCCAGTTATAGTACCATAGCTGCTCCCCCCACAAACCTGACAAGGAAAAGCAGGCCAGATAAGGTAGCCTTGACTACAGCATGTGATCAAGCATTCCAGAAGCTTAAAGAAGCTTTGGGAGAATGCCCTGTGTTAGCCAGTCCAGATTATGGCAAAGAATTTGTTGTGCAGATGGATGCTTTGAACCATAGGTTGGAGCTGTACATAGCCCGATTTTTTCAGAATGAGAAGAGCACCCAGTGGTTTATCTCAGACATAGGCTCCTACCCAGGGAGGAATGCTATGTAGCTATATGAAAGGAATGTCTAGCCATAGTGTGGGCACTGCAGAAACTTCAGCCTTATCTGTATGGAAGGAAATTTACTGTAGTTACAGATCACAATCCCCTAACATGGTTACACCAAGCCAGCCAACAAAATGCCAAGTTACTAAGGTGGAGCCTAGGGTTGCAATCATATATGTCAGTGCAGCATTGCAGTAGGATTAGCAATGCCACTGCTGATGGGCTCTCAAGATGGGGAATGGGCTAAGGTATTCCAAGATAGACTCAACCCTTTCAAGCAACATTTCTCAAGGGTCATTTGAAAAACTAGCTTGAGTTCTTGGGGTGGGCAGGTGTGATAAACTGAGTGGCTGCCAGCCCAGCTAGATAGAATTTTGTAAATTATTCTATGTCCTTATAAATATTAATATGATCCACAGGCTTGTTTGACAAATGTAAGAATATTTTTTATGTGGTGAGATTCAAAAATGTAACCACAGTGGAAGAAAGCTGATAAGTAAAATATGTTATGACTGTGTGTGATCTCAAGCTAGGAGACAAAATGTCTGCAGCTGGAAATTCTTTCCATTGTCTTAAGACAGAGATAATTAATAGGTTTCATATGTAATGTGTCTTATTGCTGTGACTTCCTGGCAGCTGCAGATCACAAAGAAATGTTAAATTTTGAGTCTTGTTAGCCTGGGAAGTAAATCAGAAGTGCCAAGAATGATGCAATCTGAAATGAATCAGCAGTAATGTGCATTATCAATTTAAGGACTATCTCAGAAAGAAAGAAGTGCATGTTGTATTCTGTTCTGAAGCTGACAACAATTCACCAGCACATTGCCTTGTAAGTAAGATTTAGGTCTTAGTATTTGTCTTGGAGATAGATGGGAATATAACCAGATTAGTCGATCTGTTTTCTATAGTTATGTCAGAATGTCCTACAATATTGTTTTTAAGCAGTTCCTGTGATTTCTGAACTCTCTATTGTCACTGTGTTGAATTAAAGAATATTGTCTTCAAGTTTTTATTATTATTAAATATTTTTAAACCTTTAAGCTGTGGCTCTTTTGTGTGGAGATAATTTCAGCTCTTAGCGTACTTGCATGTATTTGGTGATACTGTACAAGCCACTCCAATAGCCTTAGCCCTGGGTCACATTTACTATTTGGATAACAGTAACATTACACAGTAGAATTGGTCACCCTTTTGGAAGGGCCTTATTAGTAGCTGATAAGTAGTGATTGGTGGCAGTGAGTTCTACTTTATAGTCTGGGCAGAAGAGGGCATAGCTAGTAAACCTGCACTAGCCTTCCCCATGAGTGTTTGTGTGTTGTATATAACTCAAATCTCAAAGTGTGTGTGTCTCAGCTACTTGGGTAGGGCACAAAGCGCTGGTTGGACAGAGAGGGTGCTGGAGGTTTTGACTTGACCACTTGGCTGAGATCTCAACCCTATAGCTGTACTAGTGGGAGTCTTATAGGGGATCTGGAGAAAGAGGGAGAAACCAGCCCCAGACTGACTGTGATCTCTGTGTGCTCTTAAGGGAAATTATACTTTACTGTGTGTGTACTTGTTATCCTCCTAATGTGGACACCCCTCACTGATGTTAGTGGTGAGGATTGAGGTTCCTTGATTACTAGGCCAGTGCACAGGCATCACATTGCTCACAAACACACTGCTAAAAATGACCATCCAACTATACTCTATAATGGTACTTGTGTTTTTACACAACTAGGCTTCTAATGACCCTAGTGCCATTAGGCTAGTAGTCTCATATGAACCTATGAAGCTATGTGCCTATGCAGGCCTCACAACCTGTTGCCAACCACATGGCCTGCTGATGTCATCTACTATAAGTTCACCTGCACTCTTCTATAAAACAGACTTGTGCAATGGCATTTGTGTAATGTACTGTGCTCTGTAGTCTGTCCTTACTGCAGTCAAGTATGTGTGTGTGTGTGTGTGTGTGTGTGTGTGTGTGCGCGTGTGTTTATGTCTAGACACCAGAGCAGACATGTGTATCCTACAGTTAATTCTGCAATTGCATAGATTGCCAGTATTTTGATTCTTGCTCAAGGCTACACATCCATTTCATACAGGTCACCCAACCTCTTGTCTCCCACATAGCCTGCTGATGTCATCTACTATAAGTTCACCTGCACTCTTTTATAAGTCAGACATGTGTCATGGCACTTGTATAATGTACTATGTTCTGTAGTCCATAAGCTTAGATAGCTAGTGTTATGTTCTCACTACAGTCAACTACATGTGCTATCATACAATCCTAAGATATCAATATGATGGTGTGACTTATGACGTGCACAACATAGGCTTTCAACAGCAGTATGGACAGTTAATGGTCAAAGTTCCGATTGCTATCAAAATGTGTTTCCAGTGCTTGCATCACTGTGTTTATGCATAGTAGAACTGTTGCCAATGCTATGATTAACATGGAACTCCACTTTGCAGATGGACGACATTACAAATACACATTTTGGCATTTATTTGTAGATCATGTGCCTTTGTCACCATTCAGAGCTGTGTGTTAGCTCCTACTGTACAATGTTATCATCATTGGTGGACTCACTGATTGCACACAATATGGAAGAATCAGCAAACCTAGTAAGGTAAAGAGCATATACTTTAGCCTGAACTGTCAAGCAATACAATTCAAACAATGAAAGGCCAAGCACAGATCTCTCAGTTTGCCAGTGGTGACAGCTCTACTGATATAGGTTGATTTACTGTCAGTGAGCCAACTGCTTACCCATCAAATGATGTAAGGTTTAATCTCCAGCTTGGGGATTTTCTCAATAATACCTGCTTGGGGGATTGTGCCAAAACCCTAGGTCATACCATAATAGGCAGTATGCACTGTCTTACCTTCATCCAGGCCTATCACATGGAATCAATGTGCTGTGACAACATCACAAATCACTTATGGCATGACCAGCACCTACACCTTCCTGATATGGTTGAATACACAGTTCAACACACCCTCCACACAGCCTGTGTTCTCATACAAGGGTGTACATTAACATGCAGCCAGCTGAGGTGTGGGAACAGCACCTGATGCATGCATGTATAGATACATACTGACTCTCCTCAACTGTGAGGTAGTTCATGTCATCATGGACCTCATTTCCATGTACACTGGTAATATTACATGTGTGTTCAACAGACCTGTGTGAGTTGTTACTGCTATATCAGGTCTATTACATCTGATAGATGCCCTCAAAGAGCTCATCAAGGGCATGCATGATGACAACAGTATCATCATGTGGAACTTGAACAGGTCAAGACATTTGGCAAAAATCCACACTGAGGTATTCAATCATCACTGTCATATTTGGCCATAAACAGCTATATCATAAAATGTGTAGACCAGTGTAAGACATACATGGCATCTCACTATGTTGAAATGTGTGACATGACATATATCTCAGGTCCAATGAACAAGTAGTACATCAGGGATGTCTGCTAGGCCCTTTCCTGCCCATTAGTTCAGTGAGGGATATCACAGATGACATACACATGCTGTGTCCTGACAGCTGCCTGAAGGACTACAGCTTGTATGCAATCATTACTCCAACTGTGATATTAGTATAATACAGACAGTATCAACACATACCAGAGACTGCTGCCACAGCTATGACAACACCTGCATTGATGAGACACACGGAGGAATTTGTTGAATCAAAAACAGACGTACCACCCAAGTATAATGTGGACATCACACCTTATAATCAGACCTATGGGTATGTGACCTGTGTTCTGGAGTAGAGGGTAAGTGCTACATCCACCAACATGTGGTCACAGTGCTGACTACTCCCTTGAATGTAACACAAGTACTGGGTATGTGAAGGGCATGCACATCAGAGGCCATAATAACTTCATGGTTCCCAGATTTCATCACACCAATAACTGTGTACAATCCACCTTTTTTCATGCACCTCTTTACACATCTTCCAGTGATGTGTAACTGAAGTGTACCACCTTTGTCACAGTGAGCTGTCACACAGCTTATTGGCCATACCTAGGTATTCTTTCTGGGAAATATACAGTACATGACTGTTTGATGGTGTGGAACAACAATAGGTTCATAGGCTAACAACCACAATGCACATTTTAAGCCTAGCCATGCATCCCAATTCTCTGACAAGTTCTGATACCCTTGATAAAGTGTAAGCAGGAGCTTGGGAGATTAAACATTTATAAGCAGGAGCCTGGGAGATTAACCATTTACAGGTTGTCTGTTTCCATTAGAGACATAGTGGCCAAACCAGGGATGCATTTCTTGCTCTGCATCCAATTGTCCATGTTTCTCTTGAATTGGGTTAGGGAGGAGCTCTCCTTCACATGGATGGGGACCCTGTTCCAAATATGGGGTAGTCTGTGGGCTACATACCTGTCTCTCCAGGTCCTAGTTATATCACAGGCAAGGTTTTTAAGTCTTTAGAATGGGTAATTATAGTGCTGTTTATTTTGTGGATATACAGGAGGTCCATCAGAGTGGGAGTCTGACAATGTCTTGTATGCCAAGTATAGATCTCCCTCAAAAGCCTGTAGGAGACAGAATACATGGTTAGGGCAATGAGGCAATCTGCATAAGACATTTTTACTTATGCCCTTTATTCTTTTAGTAAAGAGCTTCTGTGGACATTCCAATTGTTGGATATTCCTAGTTAAGTACATATCAAAGGGAGCATTGTACTCAGTGATAGGTCTGATGAATGCAGAATACAGTGAGACAATGACTTCATTGGACCTAGATGCCATAACTTTGTTTATAAGTTGCACAACATAGAATGACTTCCTTACTACTGTAGACATCTGATGATCCACAGGTAGATTACTCTCTGTGATTGTCCATAACTACTGGGTCAACTCCAAGGGGTGTGTTGTCAATATGATAGTTACCAGGAGGTGGATGACTTCCTGATGGATACTATTATGCATTTCATGTCATTTAGTTTTAGTCCATGACTCTGACACCAGTTGTTTACCTGCATCAGCCCTTCCTGGCAAACATTTGTGTCAGTGTGGGATTCAATAACAGCTCCCAATTTGCAATCATCTGCAAATGTTGTCAGCCAGAGACCATTGACATTGGTCTTGACTTCAGAGAAGTTAGTGCCAAAAAGAACTGGTCCAAAGACAGATACTTGACAGACTCCAGTTGTGACTGACCTCTCTGTAAAGGTGAACTCCCCAATTCTAACTTCATGGGTCCTGTCTGTGAGGTAGTTTGCTATCCAATAGGTGATATATGGGTTTGTACCTAACTTCTTGAGTTTGTCAACAATGACTGAGTGGAGTATTGTGTTAACTGCCTTGGCCAGGTGAAGGTAGGCAGTTCGCACCATTTTGCTCTCATCCATCACTTTGATGACCTTCTCAAAGAAATCTGCCAGGTTGAGTAGGCATGTCTTGCCCTTGATGAAACCAAACTGGGTTGGGTACAGTGAATGGAGATTTACTCTATCACTATTGATCATTTCCATGACAATGCTTTCCACAGTTTTACATACAAGACTAGTGAGACTTATGGGTCGAAGTTTCCAGGGTCTGTAGATGGGCCACCTTTGTGCAGAGGGATGACTGTTGCTGTTCTCCATTCATGAGGCAAGAAGCCTGTTTGGAGCATACAGTTAAATAGCAATTTCAGAAGCCCTGATAGTTCATGTCTCATGCTATTTAGATGACATCCTGGGATATTATCTGGGCCCCTTGATGCAGTGTTCTTGGCCTTAGAGAAATGTTACACCAGTTGCATGTGTGCTACCTGTTCAGCTTATGTACACACTGCATATGTAGGTGTTTGACAACATTAATGGCACATAGATCATTTGTGATAGTGTAGATTGTGCCATAGATATATGCCATGCACACAAGGCAACTAGCCTGTATTGACCATACTGTCACATACAGGTATAACAGTGCCACTCCTAACACCTCCAGCAGACATTACAGTACGAGGACAGTGTGTGTGTGTGTGTGTGTGTGTGTGTGTGTGTGTGTGTGTGTGTGTGTGTGTGTGTGTGTGTGTGTGTGTGTGTGTGTGTGTGTGTGTGTGGTTACCCTCAGCGAGTGCAGATGTATCATAATAGTTGTCAAGTGTGGGTATGCAGGTTCATCTATTATCACTCCACATCACATATATTATATCAGAGACATGGGATTAGTTTATTCTGATATCGACCATGATTCTGGTTGGTTCTTGCAGTGTTTGACATGATACTTTACCTGTGGCCACCTTGCTGGAGACTTCTGCTGAGAGTGCACTCATATTCAGGTATATCATTTTGTACAGCTTCCCAATTTGCACCCTACCCCAATTGTATGTCAGATCCCTGATAGATGTCCTCTGCATTATTCATGTAAGGATGATTATCTCACACATACATCCTCCCCATTGTTATGTCACCTTGTGTGACAGTCACAGACAACACATTTTCACTGTAGTGTCCATACTGTACCATTTAGATATGCGCTTGGTGTTGCAGCTACAACAAACTTCCATTGACATGCCCTCCTCTGCTGTATGCAGGAGTTTCACCTGTACTCATTCCCTGTGTTCATTTTTACAATTCATCTGTGCATCCCTATTCAGTACACACACTTCCCCTAAGTGATCATTTTACATAGCAATCCCATGTCCTGTTACAGATCATAACACAGCTTCAGTACAGAATGCCAGGAATGGCATATCATAACAGCAGGTACACTGCCCTGTACTCTTTGGACCATATACTTCACATTCATACCTCTCAACAGTCCAGATATTCCCAGGATGTCCAGGTGTTTTCCTTAACAAATAAGTGGCTTTCTGCCATATCACTGGGATGATTGCTGGACTGATGTGACTCAATATTACATATATTTGAGTGCATACCTCTCAACTGTCCTGATCTGTGCAGAATGTCCAGTTTGTGTCTCATATTTGTGATCTTTTCCTCATAACATTTTTTTCCTGGCAAATCATTAGCATGTCATTGCAGACTGCAGTCAGAAACTGATGACTGGCATTTGAGTTTCAAACTTCATGCTCTTCAGAAAGTTCTTGCTAATGTACAACCAAAGTCCTACATTTGTCAGTGCAGTATTAACAATATGTCCCTATTTCTGTTCCTTTATCCCCCTATTGTTATGGCTTTGTCCACATTTGTCACAATGAGGTTGTGAGTGTTACATTCTAACACATTCCTATGTGACATCTATGCCAAATATGTCCCTATTACTGGTTATTTCATAGCATCATAGGATCATAGGAGTTTACTAGGCTAATGGCCCTAGGGCCCTTGCAAGCCAAGTACAACCCCTGTTCCCAAGAATATCAACGTATTAAGTGTAACTAAGTCAATAACTACTGCCCCTGTCCAAGAGGGACACAGGTGAAACTCCTGGGATGAGTTTGCACTTTCCCATCCAAACATCCAAGTTACACTTAAATAGGGTCAACAAAGGGCTCTACTTCACCTGAATTGGAAGTTTTTTTTCCAGAGGAGAGATAACCTCTGTGAGACATATCTGTCTCTACAGCAAGTCCTGTTGATGTCACATACTAGGTTGAGTTCCCTAGAGTGAGTGCATCTTATACCATTTGATTTATGAATATGTAGTATTTCCATTAGAGCAGGATCTGAGATGGCTTTATATGCAAGGCAGAGGTCACCTCTGAGTAGTCTGTAAGACACAGAGTATAGTGACAGTGATTTTAGTCTGTCAACATATGACATATGCTTAAGACTCTGAATTTTCTTTATAAGGAACCTTTGAGGTCTTTCTAGTTGCTGCGGGTTTCTGGTAAGGTACATACCAAAGGTATCATTGTACTCTATTACATGGCTGATGAGTGAGGAGTACAGGGAGATTATAACCTCTTTATATCTGGATGCAATGCCCTTACTTATGAGGTGGGCGATGTAGAAAGCCTTCCTTATCATTATGAAGACATGATGGTCAAAGGAAATTTCCGTTCAACCTGTATACACAAATCTCTAACCACTGATTGAATGCTTAGGGTGCTGTTCTTAATGTGGTAATCTGCAGGAATGTCACCCTTGCTGAAGAGGATGAGAATGCATTTTTTTTTTGTTTTGAGCTTAGGCCATGACTTTGGCACCACTGTTTGTCTGTATAAGTCCCTCTTGTAGGATGTTGACATCATTTGGGGACTCGATGACTGCACCCAGTTTGCAATCATCAGCAAACTTTGTCAGCCATATGCCTTCTGTTTTAGCCTTTACATCCGAAAAGTAGATTCCAAACACTAGAGGCCCCAACACTGATCCCTGTGGTACACCATTGGTTACAGGTCTGTTGGGGGAGGTAGAGTCACCTATTTCTATTCCAAAGACATGCATCTGGAGCATTTCTCCCCGGGCCTCCGCTGAAAACAGGCTCTGTGGAACCTAGTCGGACTTTCCCGGTCAACAAATGATAAATAAATAAATAAATAAATAAAAATAAATAAATTTTGATTATGTGCATTCTATTAGTGAGCCAGTTTGCAACTCACCTGGCAATATATGGGTTGATCTCCAGCTGGGTGAGTTTATCAATGATGCCTGAGTGGGGAATAGTGTCAAATGCCTTGGCAGGGGGCAGGTAAGTTGTATGCATGGATTTGCCTTCATCCAGGGCTTTGGTGACTGTCTGAAAGAAGTCCACAAGTCCAAGATACAGTATCTCCATTTAACAAAGCCAGACTGGGTCAGGTCAAGTGTTTGGAGGTCTCCTATATCTTTGTTGATAAGGTCCATGATTATTCTTTCCATAGCCTTGCTGATTAGGCTGGTCAGGCTTATGGGTCTATAGTTCCCAGGGTCTGTGGAAGCACCTCCTTTATGTAACAGGATGACAGTTGTAGTCTTCCATTCAGAAGGTACAAACCCAGTGCTTAGACTGTAGTTAAAAAGAGTACCCAGCGGTGCAGCTAGCTTCTGTTTTGATCCATTTAGAATCCAGCCTGGGATATTTTCAGGTCCCATAGAGACTGTGTTTTTGGCTTTTGAGAGAGTGTTTCTGACCTGTTCCTTGGAGGTACTAGGTGGAGGTCAAGTGGTAAGGATACTTTGGAAGATATGTGGTAGGGATGGGAGGAGAAGTTTTCACTGAACCTGTCAGCTAGCAGGCTGATTATTTTTGTGGATTCAGTATACGTGGTGCCATTAACAACAAGTTCTGTGCAGATCTGGGTTTTTCCTTTAAGGTTTCTGATGAAAGCAAAGAAGGCCTTATGGTTATCCTTAGCAAAGGAGGCTAATTTGGATGCATATTTAGCTTTAGAATGCCTTACAAGGTGTCTTATTTGCTTGTTTAAGCCAAGGAGAGAAAGCTTCCAATTCAGAGACCATTCCTTCCTGCTCTTGGACAGCAATTTCTTTCTTAATTATAACCTGCTAATGGCAGAAGCAGGCTTGTTCTTGCTTGAGGATCTTGTTTTGATCCTATCAGGTATGGCTGAGTCAATACATTTGTATAGCTGATTATACAAGGCATTGGTGTAAATCCCAGTATAGGTTTCCATGCCATCAGTGAGGGCAGGGGCTATTAAAGTATTAATGCCATCAAGTATTAGGTTGTAATTGGCTTTGGAGAGTTTTTTTTTAGTTTTGTTGCTGCTAATGGGGGGTGGGGGTCAGATTTTATTATTACTTCTAATGAGACTGATTTATGATCAGACCACAATAGTAGGGCTGCACACATGGGGTGTTGCAATGATCATCCATGTTAGCGAGCATCAGATCCAGAATGTTTGGTCCCCTTGTGGGGGTGTCAACAAACTGGTCCAGGGTACTGGAATTGATGAAGTCCAAGAATCTTTGGGCAAGTGCGTTAGTACATGTATAATTTATGAAATCTATGGATGGGTAGTTAAAGTCACCTAAAACCAGGATGCCTGGTTGTATCTTGAGCAATTCAAGTAGATCCAAGTGTGCAGTATGGGTATCCTGGTTTATGGACAGAGTCCCATAACTGGCAATAACTTGGAGAGGGGTCTTATCTACGGTCAATTGGACCTGGATTAGTTCAAGGGAATCATTTTGTTTAACCATCCCAGAGGTGTATTTATCTTTGATGAATATTGATACTCCACCTCCTTTAGTTCTCACACGTTCAGTTTGTGGTCTGAATGTGTGGAAGACATTATAATCCAGTATGTCTGTGGTGCTCTCCATGGCCTTAAACCAAGTCTCTTTGACTCTTCTAAGGTGAGGGCTGCTTCCAGTGAGTGCAGTTTTACGTTTAGACTCCTAGTGTTTAGCAGCAGAACCTTGAGATTGTTTTTTGAAGATATGTTTATGTCTGGAATTTTGTTGTTGTGACATTGCCTAAAAAAGGCACTATGGTGGAGGCAAGAGCCTTGGCCAATAACTGAAATCCCACAGGTGAGAGATAAGGACCATCTCTGGTAAAGCAGCATGGTCTATCTACCATGTCATCCCAGGCTGATAGGTACTAAATCCCCTTAGAATAACATCAGCAACTAAGCCAATTGTTGAAGTCAATCAGTTTTTGTTTATCTTGTGATATCATCTTAGATGAAGGTAGTATGCTGCTCAAGACTAGGGAAATAACCTGCCTGAGACACATATTCAGAGAACTCAGTCATGTCTCTCTTCATATAGTCCAGTGAGGTTAAGTTTCAAGTCATTCACACCAACATGAACTATGACAGAGTCATAATGGTACTTGTTGTGGAGAGACATAAGTGTATGTGTGATCTGGTGGATCCTGGCACCCAACAGGCATCTGACCTTAACCCTCTCCTTGTCCAGTCTGGTGAGTGGGACATCTGTGTGTATCACTACAGGGCCACCCATTACCAAAACATTTGGTCTAGATGTGCCTTGCCTTAGGGCAGGGGTCTGCAACCTTCACTATCAAAAGAGTCATTTTTGGCCCCTCTCCCACCAAATAAAATTCATCTGAAGCCACAAAACCTATTTGACCCATAAAATGAAGTTAACACATGCAGAGTGTATAAAGCTTTACATATAATTGTTATAGTATATATAAAAGAACTACAGTTTGTTGCATTTATGAAATTATAGAGCTACAGAAAGAAAACTATTGATATTGCATTGCTGTTTTTACCTGTTATAACAAAGGAACACACCAAATTCTTATGGAGAGAAGAAAAAAAAAAAAACACTGGTACGTGTAGACTTACTTTGAAATAAAACAAAGAACTATGGAGGCCTGAGGCCTGTTTGAGCCCTTCCTTTATTTGTGGAAAATTAATAAAATAAAAAGTAACCCACTTTGAAATAAATAAAACATATAGCTGCAGCCTATTAGCTTTAAAAAGAGTAAACATAAAAATAGGCCAGTTTGTATTTAATTATGATTAAAGTCCATTTCAGTGTGTCATAATCCTCTTCTGTTTTGTTCCTCAGCCACATACAGCAATCAACCATCGAGCCTGAACATAAAACACAACTACATCAGCTCAGAGTCCAAAATAAATAAATATATATATATATATATATATATATATATTTTTTTTTTTTTTTTTTTTTTTTTTTTGCAAAATAGCCTATTAAATGCTAGTGTTCTCACCTGTTTAATGTGATTTCTGTTTCTGAACATCACTGCAGAGCTTCTCTATATCAGGGCTGTAAGACCGGACTTTGATCTTCACACAGGACTGCAGACTGTCATCCATGAGGCACAAGTGATATTTGCATTTTATGTAGTTCATGTTTGAGAAAAGCTGCTCGCATAAGTATGTGGATCCAAAGATGGACAGGACTCCAAATGCATACTTTTTCATGTTCATAAAAGTGTTGGGAATGGCATTGTGTGTTTCAAACACAAGTACGTCAGGTTTGTTGAGGTTTTCAATATAGCTCCATTTGTACTTCTGAGTGAGAATGGCATTCTGATGGGCAAGATCTTGGAGATCAGCTGTCAGGCTTTTGAACTTAGATACCCATAAGTCTTTATCAGCTATGTCGGTCAGTTAAATTTCAAGATCAGGTTGACTTACTCCTATAAATGCAGATATGTTCAGCAGGGGTGGGTCAATGTCCAAGGGTGTGATAGTTAAGGATAATGCTTTTTTCCCCTTTCTGAATTCACAGAATCTTTCCCCAAATGCAGTTTGCATTACAATGATTGCACACTGTAAATACTCACAATTTATGTGATTCTGTGCTTCTTTGAGCTCTCTCAGGGAGGGGAAGTGAGAGAGCGTACCTCTCTGTACATCTCTGGCAAACACAGTCATCTTGTACACAAATGCCAAAACATCCTCCAGCATCTGCAGGGCTGTGCTTCCTTTTCCCTGAAGACTTTTGTTCAGAATGTTGAGGTGCACTGTCATATCCACCATGAAATGCTGCTTCTCCAGCCAATTAGGATGTTCCCATTTGGGACAGGTGAGTCCCTTGCTTTCCAGTAAAGTTTTCACACATTTCAGACATGAAGCAAACCATTCAGAATATGTGCTGTCGACTTCATATAACAATGAACAGAAGTGTTGGTGGTTTAACTCTTTTGCCATTATTTTGTTCACTATTTGAATGACAAGGTTCATCACCTCCTTGCATTCAAGAGGAAATGTTTGAACACACAGTGCTTCTTGGTGCAGAATGCAGTGAAACATCAGCAGCCTTCGATCCAGTGACTTCTGAAATAAAGTTACAAACCCCTTCTGTGCTCCTCTCATACTAGATGCCCCATCAGTAGCCACTGACACCATGTGAGTGGGGTTTATGTTTTTGGCCTTTAAACAAGTCACAACAGCCTCACAAATGTCCTCCCTCCCAGTGTTTGGTCTTTTAATGGTATTAACTCAATGACTTGTTGCTGTGGCCCATCAGAGTTCACATATCTGCATAGCAGCGATGTCAGCTCAGTATCGTTTATGTCTTTTGATTCATCTCAGGCAGTTGAGTATGCTGGAGCTGAATTAATGTCCTCAGTGTGTTGACTGCTGATGTTTGCTGCCATCTTAATGGTCCTGTCCTTGATGGTCTTTGCAGAGACAGGCATATGTCTAATTTTCTGAACAATTTTGAGTTTGTTTTTGAAGTCCGAGAATGGATGCTCTGATATTTTAATGAATGATTCTTTCATGTATTCTCCATCTATGAATGGCTTTCTGCACCTTATTATCTCCCGAGCTGCCACAAAACTAGCAGCAGTAGTTGAGTTTACAGACTTGCTCCACTTCTTGAAGGTATATTTGATCTGATCAGCTTTTCGCAGCAGTTCTGAAGTCACTATTTTTTGTTCATCTCAAGCTTGGTACTTTTCAGCAAATACTGTGTATTTGTGCTGGAAATATCTTTAATCATTACAATTTTTGTTGTTTGTTAATTTCTCACCACATATCAAGCATACAGGTAAGCCAGCATCGTTGGTAGTGAAAGGAAATGAATCTATCCACCCAGAATTAAACTCTGTATTTTCTTCTGAGACTTTTCTTTTTTCTTTTTTTTTTTTGGATTTATCCATGTTTAGCTTACAGGGGGTGAAAAACTCAAGATTAGCCACCTGCAGGTGGCAAGGAAAGGTGGCAGGCTGTAGACGTTGTAGGATGTGATTCATATTTTGGTTGACAAGATATTGCAAAATATTAAAACACTTGTTTTATTTGAGTGCCACAGTATCACCTCAATCTACAAAGTAAGATATGTTCGCTTTGAAAGAAAAAAATAAAAATAGCCATTATTTATTTCCATGTTATTATTTTTTCCAGTGCTACAGGGAGCCACTTCAGAGGGGCGGAAGAGCCGCCTGCATCTCCAGAGCCACAGGTTCCCGACCCCTGCTTTAGAGGCTTGTTTGGTGAGACACTTGTGTCTGTGGTTTTATGTGCATTGAGTGCTGTAGGTACTGTATTAGATGTAGCATGTTTATGTTTCTGAGGTCTCTGGTGTTTAGGTAAATTTCTGGTGAGTATCTCTGTGTATGATGGTTTATGTGTTGAGAGCATGGTTTGTGCAGGAGGTGTAGTATGTGTCCTCACATTAAGTTGGCCTCTGTGCAAATGTGTTGGCCTCTGTGCAGATGTGTTGCACTAACAAAAAGACAGCTATTTGTAAACCCCCTGGTGATTATTGTGACATTGCACGCAAATCCATGCAACATAGGTGCTCTTCCTTACACAGAATTGCTATCAGTGTTCCCTTATGAGATCATGGCAGAAACGCCATGAAAGGTAGTTTAGGCATGTCACACCTCATTAATATGTATTGTGCACTGCCACGCACCATCCCGTAAACACGTCAACTCCATGTAGGCTCTGTGCGAAGCCTACACAGAGTTTATTGAATCTCACAGATCATTTGTAAATACACTGCAGAAATATTTATTGCATTCAGCAAATTATAATGTGTAGTAATAAATGTTCATACAGTTTTTTGAAAAAATTAAATATTGCCTACTGCAAGATTCACCAATAAGCCTAAAACCTGGCACATGAAAATCCTATGAAATCAAACAAAGTTGTGATGTGATATAAAAAAATAAAAAAGTGAAGAAAGTAAGCATCATTGATGCGAGTGGTATAGAGCTGCATGCTGTCTTGCAGTCAATGTGTCAGATATGCTGGCACTGATCAAGTACCACTCTGCCAGATAACAAATGCACTTTACTGCCAGGCAAGAGCTGCATAATCTGCATGCTGTCAGTAAAAATAAAATGTTGTAAACAGCAGGAGGTAGTTAGCCTTTTCATATGTGATGTGGAGAAGTAGTCAAAGTAAACTCAAATGGAAGAAAAGTGGAATATGTGTGCTGCCATTCAAGTACAGAATTAAAATAGCCCTTGTATAACTTTTTCAGCATTATCAGATGCAGAGTAAATAACTATCGCAGTACATCATATTACAATAAAATAAGAGCACATGAAGTTTTTAAATTCATTTTTTTTATTTCTGATAAAATGTGTGCTGATCCATTTTCTGATTTGTCTGTCCGGTTGACAAGCATGTGTTTAGATTTTGTTGGTTGCCAATGATATGTCTGTTAACGAATAGTAATCCATTTGAAAGCATTGTAAAATAGTGGATCAATGCTCTGATATGTAAATGGTAATACTCTAAATGTTTAATCATTAACAAGTCTGGTGTTGCTTAGGTAGCAACATATGTTAAATACACTTAAAACTAGCATTGACTGAAAAAGTTGAGAGTTTTATATACCGAATCATTCAATAGAATACTATCTGCCCTTTTCCAGCACATTCTGAAGCAAAGATGTGTGAGGTGAAGTAGAGGATGATGCAAGCGTTTCTACCATGATATTTGTTAGCCTCCCTGCTGTGATGTTTATCCTTGGCATCCTCTGCTTTCCAGAAAATTTTATGGATGGCAGCTCTTCAAACTGTATATAAATGCCCTTTTGTAAGACTGCGCTGTTTAGAGTTTTCTTCTTGCCAGCTTTCAGACAGTCACGTCACAGCACCAAATGTAATAGCAAAAATGCTCCTTACTTACACACTGAAGTCTCTCAGTGGAAAGTTAACATCTACAAGGCTAAGCGTTTTACTGCGTATATTAATATTTGTTCAGTGTGGTCACTCAGTAAAGATACACCATGCCCAACTGGAAAGGTTCACTGGACTGAACTAATTATCATAAGTAGTGTCATTTATCTACTCTGTGCATATACATAAATGTACATCTCAGAATTAAGTTGGATTTTTTTTAATTCTTTGGTGGTCAGTTTAAAAGGATGCTTTATGTACCTATTGTTATATAATAGGAGTCCCCAAAGTTCAAAATAGGGACCATTGTCATGCTGCTTTTTAATTCTAATTTTTTTTCTGTCTCACTATGAAGCAAAATGAAGACATTTAGGAATTGTGTAGTGTTAGCCTTGTTTGAATATTTATTATTCACTGCATTCATCCTGAACTGGCTTACATAAGCTGATATGAGCCTGAGATTTATAATTACACAATTTTAATGAACATTCACCTGACTATTTTTGCCTGTAGTGAAGCTGACTGTGATGACCATATTCTGTATTTATGCATGAATAGATGCATGCATGCCTATACTTACATAAAACATATGTATATGTACACTATAATGACACCTCCCCATACATATTTATCTCTATCAATACATATAATTTGCACACACACACGCGCGTGCACACATGCACACACGCACATATGCACACACACACACACACACACACACACACACACACACACACACACACACACACACACACGTTTAAACAGGAAGAAACAGAGAATGAAGATTCTGAATGCAAATTTTGGAAAAGTACACAAAGTAGGTATCGCAATTCAGAAAAGATGCATTCCACAAACCTAACAGCTTTTTCTGTTTTCTAGATAATAAATACACAACATATATCCTAGACATTACAGTCCCTAAAAATTAAGGTTATGAAAAACGGAAAAAATGTGCATATCTAAGTGCAATGTGAATAATATGTAAGAGCTTCAGCAGAATGGCAATGTCAGTAAATCACAGTTTGTCTAGCAAGAAGCAAGCCACACTCACCCAACCCACAACCACATGCAGCCTTCCTAAATTAGTTTAACACTGTGGCCACATCATAGTCTGTCAGAAAAGTTAAGTGTGGTATTACTTGGAAACCAGATGTCTTTTCTCTATGAGACTGTATGACTTCAGAATTAGAATATTTTAGTACTGTGCTTGTGTGCAGGGTAAAATGGCACTTTAGTACTTGCAAAAATAATTTCTACAGTTGCTTGTGTTAGCTCTGCAATATGCAATAACAAGGCAAGAATATAGTTCTGATTGTCAGTCCTATGCTTCATTATTAGAATGTTATTTCACAAAAGATTTGCTTTAACACTGCCTCTCAGCCTTTCTACCATTGGTATGACTTACATGTAATGCAAGTCAAATTATAGAAAGGAAGGTTTTCAATCAGCTGAATGCAGATTATGGAAATAACATGCTCTTGAAATCTTTGCAAGAAGTATGACATAAATTTCTGATGAAAAGAAAGGAAAATTGTGGCACTTTGTTTGAAGCATCCAAGCAAGGAAACATTTGCATATGATAGAGAGTGAATATAAGAGATACGATCAACACCACTTGGCACAGGTCAATGACAGCCAGAGCTAGGCTGAAGTAACTCATAAAAGGGATTTATCTATGGAAGAGGGTCATGATGTTGCCATTATACCCTTGAATTACCATTTGGAATAGTGTGTCCAGTTCTGAAAACCATACAAGAAAACCAGCAAGAAAATGACGAGAAATTTAGAACAGAACTATAAAGAGACAAAAGAGATAGCAAATCTGGACTTAAAAATGTTAAATGCTCAAAATATGTAAAGTACAGCCAGAGAAGGGACTGACTACAACACATGATTAAGAAGTCAGGAGTAACATATGAAAGTACTTCTTAATGAGAGGAGTTGTTGAACTAGAATGCTACGACCTTGCTGAACAGTGGCCTACACACACACGACAGGCAGCTACACACACACACACACACACACACACACACACACACACACACACACACACACACACACACACACACACACACACACACACACGGACTGCATAAACGTGTTTCTTCACCTTGAATATGCATGTTTACAAGTAACTGGAAGAAAAAAATCAGATATGATGACCCCAATGCTTAGGCAGAATCCTTTATCTTCAAATTCTATGCGCAAGTAAATAGCTGCATAGTTGCATCTGTCCCCCTTTGAAGTAAATACAAGACCTAATTTAAAAATATATCCCTATGGTGGAATCCTAATATAAACAGGCTCTACAATGAAAGAAAAATAAATATTTGTATGCAAAACTAAAACTAAATGTAACTATTAAGATGCCAAATACACTGATGCTAAACTTAACAAGGAACCTCAGACTTTGATCAAATCAACCAAAGACAGATATGAAGTAAAAATAGCCACCCAGGTGAAGAATCAATATGAAGCTTTCTTTAACTATGTTTGAAATCTCAGAAACAATGCCCAACACTCTGCAGAGATAACAGTAAAGGATATCACATACTTAGTCCCTGAGGACAAAGCCAATCTTTTAGTGGACAAAATTAGTTCAGACTTCACCCTCTCTCCTCTCCTATATAATGAAATAATATACCGGCATACATGCCTCCTCATCAGATTTTCCAAGGACAAGTCATCAAGGCATTCTCCAGAGTCAAAAACTCTACTTATGTGAGGCTGCCTAACATACCAGGCTAACTGCTGGTCATTCTGTAACATAACTTGTCAGATCACATGAAGATTTTATTCAGTATCAGCCTCCAGTCTGGCTTCATGCCAGATGCACAGAAGACTGCAACAGTCATTCCCTTGCTCAAAGGTGGTACATCAACAGACCCAGTTAACTATAGACTCATAAGCTTGATGAGCCTCATTTGTAAGGCTATGGAAAGGATCATTATGGAATTAATAAATAAGGACATGGAGAACCTATGAACTCCCAGCCCAAGCCAGATCAGATTCATCAAGGGCAGATCCTGCCAACTTAACCTGGTCAACTTATATGGCAAGATTATTGTAGCAATGGGTGAGGGGAAATCAGTACACGCTGCACATCTAGACCTCACAAAGGCATTCAATAGCATCCCACACACTGGTATCATAGATAAACTATCCCAGCTAAATGTAAACTGTCTCAAAAATAGAACCTAGGAAATTAGGCTGGGTAGAGGTAGATTTTCCTCCTGCAAAATAACTGCCACTAGTGGTATACCCCAGGGTTCAGTCATTGGGAGACTCCAGTTTAGCATTCACTTCATGGACATCAAAACAAATGTTAAGGGATTATGGCTGATCAAGTTTGCAAAAGACTGGAAAAATGGTGACATCAAAAACTTCCCCAGGGACACCAAAACCCTCTAAAAGGGCCTTTCCCAAACAAATAACTGGTATCAAAATTATGGAATAAAACTAAATACCAAGCTATGTATAGTTGCATTATTTAACAAATATGACTTCCCTTATAACTATCACATTGACTACACATCCACATCCCTGAAAGTTGATTCAGTAGTCAGGTAAATGGGAACTTATGTTGACAATGAACTTTGATCAACATGTATCTACAATTGTTCATAGGTTTATACCAGGCTAATAACTGCTAGGGTCTTATTAAGCCTAGTTGTGGAACCCAGCCCAGTTTTGTCCCTGAGTACCTCGGATGCCTTTATAGTGTAGTAGGTTAGTAAGGAGGTAGCTAAGGGTTATTTGTGTTTCTATGGGGGGGGTGTTAGTCGGGGATTAATATTTTTTAATCATCTTTATTGAATTATCACTTATGAGATAGGCAATCATGTTTTCATATAACTGAAAACAAACCATTTTGACATATTCTCAGTTACAAACATTATACATCACATATAATCTTCTGTGCAGTCATTCTCAAACCAATATTACATAGCTCTCTTAATTCCGTCTTCCCTTAAACCTCATTCCTCCTCCAAAATATTAGTCTGCATGTATTGTTTCCACAGTTACCATTTTTTTAATGCAATTTGCTCCTACCCTTTTCTAAAGATCCCACTTCCAGTTCTTTTATCTCTGTTACTATATTCACCACTTCAAATGCTGTTGGTTTAGACTGCGAGTTCCGTTTTCTAGTAATTTCTTGTTTTTGGTAGCCACCAGAATTACACTTAGCAAGACTATGTCTAGGCAATTCAGATGCTATATCCCAGTACAAAAAAGTATATATATATATATATATATATATATTTATATACCGACCTATTGCCTTACTCTCCCCATTAGCCAAAATAATGGAAAAATGTATTCACAAACAAATTCTTAACCACCTTCTACAAAACAACCTACTAGCCAACTGCCAACATGGCTTTAGACCATTTCATAGTACTACTACTGCTCTTCTCTCCTTCACTGACACTATAAACAAAAACCGCAATAATAACTCCTTTTCCTCTGCACTATTCTTAGACCTGTCAAAAGCCTTTGATATGGTTAATCATACCCTACTTCTTGAAAAACTAAAGCAACTTTCTCTCGACCTACAAGCATTACAATGGTTCAGATGTTATCTTCAAAATAGACAGCAAGCTGTACTCTGGGATAACAATTTGTCTTCCTTACTTCCTGTTAATATTGGAGTCCCTCAAGGCTCGATCTTAGGTCCACTTCTTTTTTCCATATTTATTAACGATCTCCACTTGAACATACCCCATGCCACTTGCATCCAATATGCAGATGACTCTACCTTAATCTGTACTACCAATAATATACCCTCACTCCAATCCCTAACCCAAACTGTATTCCAAGAAGTAGAAAACTGGTTCATGCAACATCGTCTTCTCCTGAATCCAAAGAAAACAAAACTACTACTTTTTACACCAACTCATAAGTCACCCACTCCATTCTTCTCTATAACCTCCAATAATGCTACTAATATAGCACCAGATACTACCACCCGCTTACTAGGTGTCACAATCGATAATCATCTTAACTTTGATGACCATATTAACTCCACCGTAAAGACTGTTAACAAAAGACTTGGTACCCTCTACAGAATCAAACCCTTCCTTACACCCTCAGCCAGGCAAACTATCGCACAAACTCACCTCATTTCTACCCTTTTCTATGCCTCTGCTATATATACCAACCTTTCAAAAAACAACATCTCCAAACTATCTACCTGCTATAATAGTATTGCTAGATTCATCACATGCTCTCCCTTTAAAACACACCATTGCCTTAACCTTAAACAACTAGGATGGTTAGAATTACAGAACCATATACTCTGTCAACAGTTACTTATGACACAAATGATAGTATACCACCCAAACAATGCCCCCATCCTCTCTAATCTGATCTCTCCATATAAAAACCTGGCTACACTACGTTCTGCAAATAAACTACTTGTATCCTTAACTAAATCAAACAACAAAGCTGGTGACTCTCTTTTCTCAAACACTATAGGAAAAAATGGAATCAGCTCCCTCCTGAACTATCTACCCTAGCATCTGCTTCTCAATTCAAAAACCAAACAAAAGAACATCTAAAAACTAAGTGGCTCTGTCCTTGTGCTAACCCAGACTGAAACCTGTATTTCACTCCTATTTCAACCCTAGCCCTCCCTCTTGCCTCCAAAACTTATTTCTCTCCTCTTGTTTTATTCTTAGTAATTTGATAGGATTTGGGAACTTTGTTCTTTCTGCAATTGCCCTGGTGCTGTCTAGTGCATTTGCTTGTTTATGTCTGGTCTAGCTTTTGCCTAATTGTTTTCTAGTCACTGTTTGTTAGTCCCATTTGCTTTTCTCATTTTACCTATATTACTATGGTACTGTTGCTTTATTACTCTATTTTACTTATTTGCTTTTGTTATATTGTTATTCTTATGCTTGGAGCTTTTCTCCCCGGGCCTCTACTGAAAATGGACATGTATCCAGTTAGACTAGCCCGGTCAACAAATGTAAAATAAATAAAAAATAAAATAAAAAAAATATATATATATATATATATATATATATATATATATACATACATATATATTTCCTTAGTGACCAGTTTGCTCACCTAGCAGTATTTCTGATATTGTAGTCTGTAGATACTTTTTAAAGCCTACCAACTCATTACACTCCAAAATTACCTCTTTCTTCCTCATCACACTTCCAACTTTTGCTATCTATCTAAGGAAACATTCTTTGGAAACTGCTTGAGGTATAAAAATACCTATGCAAACACTTCCAAGCAAAAATCATAAATCTTCTAGACTTTGACACCATTTGGGAACCATACATATATCCTCCCATTGTTACTTTTTGAATTGCTTATCTAATCCCTCTTCCCAATAATTTTTAACATCCTCTGATTGATTCCTATAGTTATCATGCAATATTTTATATGACCTACTCATTATCCCCTTTTAAAAGCAGCTTCTCTTCCAGATTCAACTAAAAACTCTACTAGCACTGGTCTTTCACTTAGGATTCATCTGTCACTTTTTCTTTGCCTATACTTTCATATCAATCCTTGATGGGGATAAGCAGTTTCTAGCCTACAGTCCATATGTGTTCTTGGCCTCTGCACATTCTATTATCTTTCCCTTGGTACTTTTGTCAGGTTTATCCATTAAATTCTTGCCCCTCTTGCCTATTCTCTGTACATCTAATTGCAGTCATCAGTATCGTCAGAATCTCCTTTCTCCACTCCCATGCTGGCTTAGTTCTGAGTATACTTTCTTCTACTTTATGAATATAATATTCTAAATGACTGTTGTTATTCTCCTTAAGGATCTGCATCCAAAATCCCATTCTCTCCTTGTTTCTTGAGCTTCCCCTTCTTTCATGATCATCCCTTTCCAATTTTAATTATAGCTTTCTGCTTGTGCTATGTATAAGAGCCTTAACTGTGTAGCTCTAAAATATCCCTTCAAATCAGATAATCCCAATCCACTTGTTCTATTGTAAGGCTCAATTTATCCCACTTGACTCTTGCCATCTTCCCCTCCTAGATAACCTTCAACTCTTTATTAATTTTTACTCACTACTTCTCTTCTGGTTGATAAAAATATGCCTGGCATGTGTATAAAACTAAAGGGACTATAAACATGTTCACTGATTGTATCTTGGCTATCCATATCCTTAATCAATAGCTTCAGGTTCCTCAAATTTTTGTATTATCTTTTGTTTATTCTCTTTCCACATATCCTTAAACTGTATTATCTTTTTTAAGCCATACTCCTAAAGTACTTCATTTTAAAATGCCCAATAAATATGGGTATTGCTGAAATAGTTTATTTGTAGGTACATAGTTTACAGCTATAACCTTTGTTTTATCTTTGTTAATTTTACATCCCAAACAGACTTGAAACTGTCTCAGAATGTTCCACAACACTGAGATGTTTTTTTTTGGTTTTATCATGTACAAAATAATATCATCTGCAAATAAAGCCAACTTTTCTTGATAATCATACCAATTATATCCTTGAATTTCTGAGTCCAGTAGTTCTAAATATAATGCAAAAAGCAAACGGGAAAAGCCCACCCCTGCCTGATTCTTCTGTTCAGGCAAAACTCAGAGAGGAATTTCCACTTTAATTTTCACCTGCAATCCCTCATATATCCTCCTAATTAACCTTATTATTGTGTCAGAGAATGCAGATGTTTCCATTGCCCTACTCGTAAAATCCCAGCTTCCTCTGTTGAATGCTTTCTTTGTGGTATTTGCATACATTCTGCTTCTCTCTGTATCATCACTGTTCTATTAATGCTATCAAATGTTGCTTCCACTCTGGGGGGTTAATTTCTCAGTGTTAACCTCTATCCATCAGAGTCATGGGGGCCAGACAGTGGGAAAATCTATGATTTTCCATCAAATGATCAAGGTTTCTTTTGAATAGGGTCAGGGATAAACTCTGCTTCATGTGGATGTGGAGCTTATTCAATGGTGTGGGGATCCTTTGAGACACATAATGGTCTCTCCAGCATTTCCTGTTTATGTTACAAATTCCAGCTCTAAGGATCTAGTGTTTCCAGTGCTGTTTGTTTTGTGGATGTGCAAGAGATCCATCAGAGCTGAATTTGAGGATGCCTCATACTCTAGAGAAAGATTGCCTCTCAGCAACCTCTAGGAAACTGAGTACAGAGAGAGGGCCTTAAGGCAAGCTGTGTAGGACAGGGTAGTCATACCCTGGATTCTCCTGGTGAGGAACCTTTAAAGATGTTCTAACTGCTGCAAATACCTGGTTATGTACATGACAAAGGGAGCATTGTACTCAATGATGGGTTTTATAATGGCTGTGTATAGTGGCATTATAACTTCCTTGGACCTGGAGGCCATACCTTTGCTTATGAGTTAGGCAACATAGAATGATTTTTTACTATATTGGCTATGTATTGGTCAAAGGCTACATTATTGTCTACATATGTTCCCAGATTTCTAACTACCATGTCAACTCTTAGGAGTGTTTCATCAATGGAGTAATTAGCTTGAGTGGATGATTTCCCAAACGGAACTATAATGTGTTTCTTCACGTTCAGTTTTAATTCATGTCTTTGGCACCAGTCATTTGTTTGTGTTAGACCCTCTTGTAGGATGCAAGTGTCATTGTGAAAATCTATGGTAGTTACCAAGTTACAGTCATGTGCGAACTTGGTGAGTCAGCGGCCTTTGACATTAGCCTTGACCTCCAAGAAGCAGATGCCAAATGGCAGCAGTTCCAACATGCAGCACTGCAGTACTCTGCTGGTGATCAGATTCCTGGTGGAGGTGGTCTCACTGATCTTGACTTTTGGGATCCTATCTGTGAGCCAGCTAGCAATCCAGCGAGTTATGTAGGATTCATATCTAGTTCCAAGAGTTTGTCAACAATACCTGAGTTGGGCATTGTATTGAATGCCTTGGTCAGCTCCAGGTAGGTGGTATGCACCATTTTTCACTCATCCATAGCTTTGGTGACCCTCTCAAGGTAGTCTACCAGACTGAACAGATAAGATCTTCCCTTAACAAAGCCAAATTGGGATAGGTCCAGTGTCTGTAGGTTGGCAATGTCTTTGGTGATCATTTCCATGATAATTCATTCCATGGCTTTGGCTATTAGACATGTCAGACTGATGGATCCGTAGTTTCTGGGGTCATTTGATCAGGGGCAGCCCGTGCTATTGAACTGCCAGACTGCAGCCCCCACAGCTGTAAAACAGAAATAAAATACAATAAAATAAAATAGAAAAGAAGAAAAAAAAAAAAAAAACAATCGCAAATAGCGGACCTTTGCTCATGTGCACTAGCAGCATTTCCAATATCCAGACTGCTGCTGAGACAGTCTGGAGCATGCGCAGACTGTCTCAGCAGCAGTCCGGATTGGAAAACATTCAAGAGCAGAGATCCCAGAAGTCTATGCAGTTGTAACTGCATAGATTGTCGCTCGAAAGGGATCAGACTTGGACTGCAACATTGGCAGGCTGGGAGTCTCGTCAGGGGAAGAACATCCCGCGGGCTGTGGTGGATTTAATGCTCCAACAGACATAGGGAAGGATGTAGTGCTCCAACGGCTGTGGATTTCATGCTGCAATGAAGGGATCTACATCTATCCAGGTAGGGTGTGTGTGTGTGTGTGTGTGTGTGTGTGTGTGTGTGTGTGTGTGTGTGTGTGTGTGTGTGTGTGTGTGTGTGTGTGAAATGCCCCAGCTGCTACATGCTGGTGGGTAGAGAATAAGGCTTGAACCCTGCACCTTTGCCCAGGTGGCAAGAGCCTGAATTCCCTACCATCCACCATTTGTAAAAATGTTGCAGATTTTTCCCTCATACTTGTTCTGTTCTTCATAGAATCTGTGGTTTCTGTATTTTTGTGTCCTTGCAAAACCAGTAGTGCATTGGTGCAGTGTTAGCATTGTTGCCTGACAGCTACATGTTCTCTGGCTTTATTCTTGGCTGGGGTGCCTTACCTTCTGTGTGGAGTCTGTATGCTATCCCTGTTTTTGTTTCCTGTAGTGTCCTCCCATCTTACAAAGACATGTGTCTGTCTGGAGTGTTTCTCCCTGGGCCTCTGCTAAAAATTAGCTTTTGTTCCAAGTCAGACTTTCCTGGTTAACAAATGTTAAAAATGACACACATTTGAATATCAGATTTCATATTCTTCAGAAAGTGCATGGTAACACAAAAGTTTTTATTCTATCAATTTTCTAAGTGTATAAGATGGATATTTGAAATTTGTCCCTATTTTTGGGACTGTATTCCCCATTAAGCACCAAAACCAGAACAGATCAGTGCTTATTGGTTATTTTCGGAACAGTGATTCTGCTTTGTTTTGGGTTACTGTATTCCCCATTATTGGCTTCATCCAGGTTTTGTGCTAATGTTGAGAGCCATGGTAAGAACTGAATTCACTGAATATGTTTGGGGGCTATATTCCCCCTTTACTGGCTTTGTCCGGGTGTTTTTTGTTAATAGGTTGAGAGCTATGTTGAGAACTGAATTCACTGAATATATGGGGGCTGTATTCACCCATTATTGGCTTTGTTCAGGTGTTTTGTGCTCAGAGGTTGACAGCTGTGCTATGGTGAGAACTGAATTTACTAAATGGTAGCCATTTAAGTTTCCGTCTTCCTCTTTCACAAAACAGCTGATTTGGCATAGTGGTATGTTGCTCTGACTGTTTTGCACAGGGTCCCCTGCGTTCAAGACGTGGCAGTGAAGTGTATGGTGGTAACGCAGCATTTTATTCTAGCAACTTTCCAACATTATACAAGCAATGTTTAAAATGTGTCCCTGGTTTTTGACCTTTTGTCCCCCCCCCCCAATAAATTTTGGCTTTTTCCAGATTTCTTGTGCCTGCAAAGTTCTGAGATACAGCTGAGTGTCGAGTAGATTTTTACAAGGAGCTGAGAGCTGCAGGGGAACAAAAGTTTAGTGCTGCTTATGCTAAGTCTGCTTGCATTGTTAATAGCACAACAGGTAGTGTACCTGCTTTTGATGCAGAAGGCTGTGGGTTCTACTCCCACAGTAGGAAGATGCATTGCTGATACTGTACTGTGTTGTAAAGGAGGTGGTTGCTGCAGTCCTTTTTGGCAAAGATATCTAGTAACTATGAACCTGTTATCAGTTTGCTATCCATTCCCTATTGCGGTATTACTAGCTTATCATTTTTTTTAATGCATGCAACATAGGCAATTTATTCTCCAAGGGCAACAGGCACTTTATTTGTAGATGAAACAATGACATATAAAGTTGTTTGCTAGCAGCAACCTAGTTACAAATTTCTTTAATGTGGATTTTACTACTTCAGAGATTGTGCATATTTACTAATACTGGTGGACTATAGAAGGTTGAGTAGACTTTTTATGATGGAAATGTTCTGAATTGCACAGTTTTGTCATTGGTGTATGCATTTTGTTTCATTGTTTACTGGACAAATGTTCAAAACAAATTTAAAATGCCCTCTAACAACTGTACTGTATTGTACAAGGAATATAATGTAATACAGTCAGGAAGGTGTATCAAAGAGCATGTGTATGTTTCTTGTTCAACGGGCCTATGATTTTGAAAACAGCCCAGAGTTAATCTTTATCTGCCATTGGCAAAATGTATTTTCTTTGAATGTGGGTTTCAATGCTGTTTCAATGCATGTGAGTTTCTCAGGGGCAGAGAAGTTTTAATGCTAAGTCTATTTTCATTGAGAGACTGCATTGCTTTGTTTAACAGATATCTATTAGGGTTTGTGCTGTAAAATGCAAAATAAAACTTTCAAATGAAATCTAAATCATTGCAAAAGTAAAGCAGTATGCACATTACAGTGTTTATGGTAAATGGGGCAAAATAACCAAGGAATGGGACATTGGAATGGCTGCAGGAGGGAGACTCCATTCGGCCATGATTTTGTGGGGGGGAGTAGCAAACTCAGACAGCCCCAGTTGAACTATACCTCTCAGTTGTCCATATGTTTGCAGAATGAATAGATATTTGCTTCTTATTTTTGGTTTGTTCCTCATAAAATTTGTGGTTTTCTAGCAAATCATTTAGGAATGAAGTCACTAAATGACAGACATTGAGTTTCAGACATCATAACCTTCAGAAAAATGCATGCTAATGCAAGACCTGTTATTCCATCAGCTGTCTTAAGTTTATACAAGAGCAATTTTTAGTAGTGTTTGTATGTTCCCCCAATATATTTGGCCTTCTCCAGATTTTCTGCATTAAGAGGTTGAGAGGTATGTGCAAATCACTTTGTAGAATTAGGAATATCGAAACCTCTCCATTGTCCCCAATTTTGGCTCAAAATGTTGCTCTCCCCCAATAATCCCTCAAAATGGCAATTTTGGAAGAAAACATGGAGGGTTTACAATTATATATAACTGTAATGATCAGAGTTATAGATTACTTTTATTTCAGAAATGCATGTAGATGCTCTTATTTTGTTAGCTGCTCAAGTTAACAGTGTTAATATTAAAAAGGTGTCCCTTTTTTGACAGGTTCCCAGCTATATTGTGTGGCAACTTTATATTTTTGCATCACATTTTGGTCTGTAAAATTGTGGTTTTCTGGCAAATTAGTGGCAAATCATTAAAGATTGAAGTTAGAAAATAATGACAGATGTTTGAGTTTCAGATTTCATACCCTTCAGAAAATTTGTACTAATGCAAGACCTACTACTGTTCTATTATCTAAGTTAATAAGAGCAATATTTAAAAATTGTCCTTATTTTTGGGCCCGTGTCCCACTTCTAGTTCTATGTATGGCTTTGTCCATACTTCTTGCTCTGAAGTTGAGAGGTATGAGTGTCAGAGCCATCACTGTCAGCCAGAGACATTTCAAATTGTGACATACTTGTTGCACCCCACACCCCATTGTAGTGGCTCTGGATGTGTCCAGGGAAGGCAAGGAGCAGTTATGCAGTGTAAGTGTGCAGAGTATTCCCCCATCCAAGGTAGGCCACAAGTACGACCGTGGCTTTTCATCTGTCCTTGATTTTGCAGAATGTTTTGGTTTTCTGTCATTTTTATACTGTTGATTTATGCTTCTTATTATTCAGGAAATGCATGCTGTCACAGTGCCTTGTTGCTCTGTTTAAGTAGCAATGATTTAATGACCATCAGGTAAGCTTGTCGGAGATTGTAAGATGCAAGTAAGCTTTAATAAGCATGCTGTTAAAGAATTACCAGCATTGAAAGCCTTTTCGTTGTTACCATGTCAAGAATATTTACATAACTACATAATATATAAGCCTTGGGTATTGAAATGCATATGACAGTATTTGTAATAAAAGGACAGGATTACAGTATTTTCAGAAGCTCATTAAATTTGTTGGAGACTTGTAGTCATCTTTTGTTGGAAACTTGCAGTCATCTTTGAAGGCTTACCCATAAACTAAACAGAATGCCAATCTATCATGTGTGGTCCATAACTTGTGCAGGAATCCTTTAAGCAATTTATATTGAGCTTGTTTCTTGTTTGCTGTTCATTTTTTACTTTGATCATGTCTTCCCCATGAAACAAGTAGATAGTTGTGTCAGGCAGCAGGTCTTTTTTGGATAAGAAACATTTTTACAAGTGGGGGTATCACAGAGATTGCTACTTTCAGCATGTTACTAGGCAATTTTATAAAGCTAAATATAAATTATAATTAGAACTGCAGTGCAAGGAGTAGTGGTTTGAGTTGAATGCTGCTTTTTGTTTTATACTTGATTTTGACTGTATTCCAGTAATGTATTTAAAAAGTAATTTATTTTTTTATGCCTCACAACCTGTTTCCTTCTGGATATTACGTAAGTTATCATGTAGCCAATGCATTGAAATATTTTTTTCTTCTACACTTCATTTTGTCTTGATTGGACTCTCGTATTGACTGTTTGGCACCCAGGGCAGCGTTTTTAATTAAAGTTCCAGTTGTTGTGGTTTTGAGCATAGCTCCACCCCCTTTCTAGTTGGACACACCCCTTCCCATTGGCCCCACCCATTCAGCTGTCTTCTGCAGCCCTCCTTTAATTTGAAGTCACCAGCCACCACTGCATTTGATAGTCCTCCCTTACAAAGAGAGACGACCATTACAGCCATCCATCTACCTGGCATGTAACCTGTTTTGAGGCTGTAGCTGGAAACTGCCTCAAGTGGTCCTGCTAGATCATATTTTAGGCTATTTAAGAGACAACTGAGGATATTTTTGGTGTCTACTTAAGCAGTGTTTTTGGCCTTAGCAAGTGCCACCCAGACCTGCTCCATGTTGATAGCTGGCGGAGATATGCTAGAATGGATTTCACCCGGGGTAGTGTGGAGTGAAGTTAGAGCTAAATTTATCAGCCAGTAGATTCCCTCTGCCTCTGGTAAGTGAAGATTGTGCCATTTACCACTAGATCTGCACACTGCTGAGTGTTACCATTACGGTTCCTGACATAGCTGAAGAAGGCCTTGTGAATTTCCTAGCCTGTGAGGATATCCTGACCTCATAATTGATGTTGTTGAACTTTATTTGATCTCTTAGTTTGTTGTCTAGTTGAATCAGAGAGCTCTTGTCTTTTTCTGGTTTTGGCCATGACTTCTTTCTTTTGTTATATACCCTGTTAAGGTATGAATCTCACCAGTGGGGTTTGTTTTTGGTGTTAGATTTAGGCTTACTTCTACTAAGTACGGCAGCCTAAATGCAGTCATTACATGTTTGTACAGTGTTTCTCTGAATAATTCTGCATATGTAGCTGTGCTCTCTGGGTTTGGAATGGTCATGAATTTTGAAAAACTGTCATTTAATAGGATGTAGTTTGCTTTACAATAGTTCCTAACTGTTATGAGGTTTAGTTAAGTTTTTTGGGTTGGTATTTATTTCAAGAAAGACAGCTTTGTGGTTTGACCTCATCAATGAGGATGTGACATGGGGGGTGCAACTCTCTTCCCTTTTGGTGAGTACTAGATCTAGTATGTTTGATCCTCTGGTTGGAGCATACATTATCTGGTCTAGGATGTTCATGTTACTAAAGTCCAGGAAACGTGTTATGTGTGGTGTTAGGTGTTACTTTTGGCGTGTGCTTTAGTGGTTTCTGAGGATAGATGTTGCCGTTTGATAACTTAGGAGGTCTTTGAGGTTTGGGAAGGTTTCTTTAAAGTGCCAGAAGGTGTGTACATTTCACAGTCTATAGAGAGGTAGTTAAAGTGTCCAATGAATAGGGTAGTGGATGGTGAGTACCTCCAGTAGGTCTAGGTAAGAGTTGTGAGCTTTATTGAGCATAGAAGCTGACCTGTAGCTGGCCAGGACATGGTAAATAAACCTTGTTTATGAAGACCTGGATGAACAACAGGGCATAATCCTGTTTTAACAACCCAGAGTTGTATTTTTTGCTAGTTTAGATTGACATACTTCCATCTTTATCCCCTGTCTGTGCTGCTCATAGTCTAAATGTGTAGCAGGCACTGTATGCTTGTACTGCTAGAGTACTTTCGATGGCTTTAAAGTCTTCATGACAGTACAGCTGTGTACATTCTCCACAGTAAGGAGTGCTTGTAGGGTGTGGAGTTTCTTGTTTAGGCTGTTAGCATTGAGCTGTAATATCTTAAGATTGTTTTGAGTTTTTTTTTTTTTTGCTATGTCGGTAAGTTTGTCATTCTGACATTGCCTTAAAAAGGCTGTAATGGGGTTGATAAAGTTATAGCCAATATCCAAAAGCCCGGAAAGAACAGGTGCAGCCCATCCTTGACAAAAAATGTGGTCTGTTAAGCATGTCCTCCAATGCGGATAGATGTTGGACCCCCACCCCCCCCGAAGTGACTCCAGAAACTATGCCAATTATTGAAATCAGTCCTTTTCTGTTTGTACTGTAGAGTCATCCTTGGTTAAGACAGAATGCTGATGAATGCAAGACACTCCTGTCTCTGACACATATTCACAGGTATCCAAAATGTCTCTTTTCATATTGTCCAGTGAAGTGTGTGATATTATGGATCCTAGTTAAAGATAGGTAATTAACCATTCTCTGCTCCTGGTCCAGTCTGGTGAAAGGGGCACCTTGGTGTTGTACAATAGAATCCACTATGACAAGAGTGTTAGGATACGTGTTTGCTTGATTTATGGGCTTTGTGCTTGGGGGGGGTCTTTGGGTGTAGGCTTATGTGTGGTGTTATGTGTTACTTTTGGTGTGTGCTTCAGTGATTGCTGAGGGTAGGTGCTTCTATTTGACGACTTAGGAGGTCTTTGAGGTTTGGGAACCTTTAAGGGCCACACAGCAAGAATGTGTATGCGTGTGTGGTGATTAGTATGTGCAAAGGATGTAGTGTGTATGTGTTACTGACAACCTTGCTTGTAAGCAAGATTACTGAGTCCAAGGAAATTATGTATGTACATCTCTCACACTCTGTGATAGTTTCTTTTAGGATTAAAAGGTTGTCTGAGTGCATGATACAATTGCTACATTGTCTCAGGATGGCCAGATCTACCCAACTCAGCCAACCAGACTTTCTACTGCCATTAGAACTGCAGACCCAGTCTTTTTAATAAAGAAACACACTAGCCAAATGGTAAAGAAGTCCTTCCTAGCACTGTTTATATCTAAAGATGTGGGCGTCCAAGTCCAGAGATGTAATTATTCCATCATATTTGACTCTCATCAGGCTAATAATTGCATATATTGCCCCATTTTCTATGTACATGTCCAGACACCAGTCACAACAGGAGCAACCACAATGCCTTCTCCCTAAAAAATCAAGGGTCCGAATCACAAAATGTATGCAGGCCTTATCCCTCTTTTTGGTATGAAACAGTCTACTAATAGGCATAGCTAGCCTTAGGCATAGGCCAACTAGGCAGCCGTCTAGGGTACCGTTCCAGCAAGAGTGCTTTTTCAGTGTTTATTTGGTGTAGGTAGACCAGGATGGGGGCACTGGGTGGTGTGGTGAGGGGTGCCATAGAGCACTTTTGCCTAGGGTGCCAGTTGACCTAAAGCCGCTCCTGCTAATAAGTGACCTCTGCCTCATATATAAAGCCTCAGAAAGCCCTGTTCTGTCAGACCTATTACATCTTTGTAAGTCCAGCAGTAGTGTGAACATCCACACTACAGAGGTCTCAATCTCTTTTGCAACATAAATACAACATGTTGAAGGGATAGGTATATGTCATAGAGAATACCTCTTCTACAGAACAGTCCACTCCACATAAAGAGAAGTATTTCTCTTACTCAATTCAAATATAGTTTTGATGAATGAATGGCAAACTGCAAATTTATTCCCAGTTTAGTACTCATGTCCCCCGTGTGTAATGGCAACAAATACATGTCCCAATTTATCCTTGTTCTGCCTGCCTCTGGGTTATTTGTATGTATGATTTAAGGGCTAAAATCTACAGTGGGAACAGAAGACTAAGCTTCTTAAGATCCTCACAGATCAATAATCTAGTAAGTACATATGAACCTATTAGATCAAGTCATAAAATGCCACAAAATCTTCACATCCACACAGTTTATTTATTTTATGTTTTTAGTACACATTTTATTCGCTCACCTGTTCATAAGTAGAAGACTAGAGAAGAGATACTGGTCACCAGTTGCAGCTAGATTTTGTCTTTCTTCTAGCAAATGCTGACACACAACAGAACCACTGACAAACTGCAATTTGATTTTGTGTGGTCTGAATTACCCAACCTAGAAAGTAATCAGGCAGTTCACATTTCCATAAACAAATCAGATATGCAATATAAATTTGAAGGTGAACCAGTGGGAACAGAAAAAGTAAAATGAATGGTATTGAATTTGAGTTAACAGTCTGCAATCTGTTTTGCCTGTCTAGGGGATACACCTCCAGATACTAACCTAACAGTCTACTGAGTCAGAAATGAATACAAAGCTGAGGATTGGTGTAAAACCCCAAATGCTGACCCTGGAAACTGATCACACATTTCTATCCATATATTTAAAATGTTTACTGTTATAAAGTTGAGAATCATATATTCAGCTAGCACAATGACTGCAACGGGCCATCAAAACACAGAATGCCAAAAACAGGCAATACAGAAAAATATCTCTAATCAAGAAACACCCTACCAGTTTGGACTCAGGAGCAAGCACTAACATGGGTACAAAAAGTGGGTAAAGTCAGCATTTAAAATTACAGATCCTCAGCATTATGAATATTGGTATTGTCAGTTTGGATTTGCTCTAGTTGAGTACCCAGTACTCGACCTTGTAAGTGTAAACCTATTTGAAATAAATGCTACAGGTTTGCTAGAGAGATTAGAATGTGTACCATCCATCTATCTCTCTGTCTCTCTAAGTGACTCTGTGTGATCACCCTCCCTCAAATATTTGGTCAGACTCCTTGTGGCACTAAAGAATGATGAGCAAATGTTTGGATGCAATTCTGGAGAAGAAGAAAGCAGATTGGCATGGAAGAATAAATAATTGTGTGAAAATGTCAGCAACTGACACAATTAAAGTTGTGCTGTTTTAAGCTTTTCTGTCACTGCAAATTAATTAAAAAAGACATATTACCTAGAAGATACAGTGCTTCAGGTCTCTCTGTCTCTCTCATATACACATGCTCATATACATGCATACATGCACATACATACATGACACCCACATGCACACACATACTTCTACCCTAAGAGATAGATAATAGTGAACTTAAAACTTACTATCATGTCTTGCAAGTTATACAAAATTCTGAGAATGCATATTCTAAATGACTCAAAGAGCAGATTGTACTAATATAAAAATAAGCATGCATGAGTTCTGTGTTTTTTTTTTTTTGCATATTCTTTCACTTTAAGCATGTCGCCAGATCTAAACATTGCTCACCCCCCATCCTCCTTTGGGGAAAAAAAACACTTTTTTTAAGGACGGTTATTCTTAGCTGAATAAATAAGGGAGTTGTGCTGCTGGATTTATAATAAAATATGTCAGGAAAAAAAACAGGAGCAGCCAGAGCTACAAGATTTTACCTTTTTGAAAAGTAAGCTGAATTATTATTATATTATATGTCATTTGTATATTACTAGCCTTTCTGATCTGCCAAGAAATAATGATATGTAGTCTTGGTATCCTACATATGTGGGACTCAGTGCATACATTAGAAATAATGGATACACCATAACATATTGATAAAGTTCTCTGCAGTGAGTCCCAAACAATAGTGCCTTCAGTGCTTTGCATGGATGCATCTGTTTACAGTCCTTAAGGAAGGACAGTCCTCAATAAAGGACAGTCGTCAGATAGATTGTTGTATTCCTAACATTTATAATCTTATATACCAGTCTTGCCAGCTTAACAATGTTTGTTTATGACAGGCAAGCATATTACTTGCTCCAAATTAAGTGATGAGGCCATTTGCTATGAGCTGCAGGTAGGAAATTATAGTATGGTCACATATATCATCCGGTGTAGTAGAGAGCATGCTGACTTATAGACTACCAACAGTAAGACAGTCACTCATTGGTGATATATAAATCATTCTGACAGGAGGAAATATCCATTCATACTGAAAAATTTTTACAAGACTAGGCAGATGCTATGTATTATATAATCTTGATAGAAAATGGCCAAATGGAGAGATGATAAAATCAAAATGCAAAGGAGAGTAACATTGCTGGAATTGAATTAATCTTCAGGTTTTGGTGAGTACCTTCACAAGGTACACCTTGTTTTTAAAAAATCTCCTCAAGACGACACTAATACATAGACTATATTTTATATATCATGAACAGAAGTAGGTTAAAAAAACACAAAAGACAGCCAGGTCCACAAGTCCCAGGATAAAATAGTGCCCAATCCTGATAGGCTCATTGGTGTCAGGACTGGAAAAAATGACAGTGTAGAATCCCCAAGACATGGAGACATTCCTACAATGGCATTAGGGTGGGCTCTGGGGGTAGATGGCCCCCTGTTGTAGAAGGAAGTAGTCCACAAAAATTGCAAAAACTGATAGGACAAAAAAGAGCCATAAAGATGACAGAGTGGACTATTGAGAATAGGAAAGAAATTATATATTGTTAAAATTATGCAAGAAACTCAGAATTTCCAGACAGATGTTATACAAAAAAGATTAAGAAAAAAATTAGATAAGAGAAAAATACTTGCACAAGAAAAACTGTCAAAAGCTTCAAATGCAAATCTGTGACCATTAATAACAACAGATTCATGAAAAATAATATATAAACCAAGAAACCTTGGGCCATTTGGAAAAAGAAATGACTGAGGAAGTATGCAAATATAAAGAACAAAATCTAAAGATTTTTGAAAGGTATAAAAAAGAAATGAACATTGGAAAGATAGAAAGAGAGATCTGATATGGTACAATATTTATGCAAAGGAGGAAGCTAAATTACTTAATAAAAAAGCAGATCCAAAGATATTCAAAGAGAAATACAGGCAAAGGCACCCAGATATGGAAAATTTCATAATTCAAAAAATAAGATCAAAAAGGGGGAACGTAGAACAGAAGATTAGTAAAGTAGAAGTTAAAAAAATAGAAGATGAAGTTATGGAATACTATATGGATTTAGTGTAGAAAGTCTAACACAGGTTATGTCACAGCGTGACTGAATAATGAGTACCCCAATTAAGGAGAAACATGAGGAGCAGTAGATATCTGAAGAAGAAATATGGACATGGGAAAGAAAAATAGATTTAATATGGTGTAATATTTATGCAAAAGAGAAAACAAATTAAATTAGTACAAAAACTGCATCACCAAAGATATTTAGAGAGAAATACAGGCAAAGGCATCCAGATATGGTAAATTTTACAATACAGAAAATAAGAAACCAAAGGGCAAAGTAGAAAAGGAGATCAGTAATGGAGAAGTTAAAGAAATAGAAACTGAAGTTATGGAGTACCTGTGAAGTAAAGGATTTAGTGTAGAAAATCTAACTCTGATAACATCACAGCATGACAGAGTACTGAGTCCTCAAATTAAGGAGAAACCTGTGATGTGGGAAGCATCTGTTCAGTTGCCATATGAAGATACTTTGGAGCCTTAAGCAGGAAACCAGTACAAAAGTTCAGCTGGAATTGAACAGTAAGGGAAGGAATGGGAAACTGTGACAACTCTGATGCATTCAATGTTGTGAAATGATAGGTCAGTGAGTTCACATATGAAAGAGCAATGGATGACACAGGTGAAGCTGAAAAGGGTATGGCACAGGAAAATTTTCTGGAACTTTCTGTAGAATGACAGCAAGAAATGGAGAACAAAGAATGTGCCCTTAGCTTAGAAAAAAATGATCTAAAGGAAGAATTGCTTGATTTAATAGAGGCAGATATACATATACATATGTATATTTGTCATATATACATCAATGAAAGTTGTGCGTTAGGGCTGGCAACTCAGCATGTAAAAATCAACTGCCAATCATTAGTGGACCGGAGTTCTGCTGTGACGACCCCTAACCAGGAAAAGCCGAAAGACACAACAACAACATCAATGAAAGTAACAGACTTGATAAAACTAATGAACACAATAATCAGGACTGTTCATAGAAATTCATGCAATATAACAGAAGTAAATAGGATATATTACTGTGAAGCTAAATTAATAACAGATAAAGTCTTACCACAATAACACAGGGTATTAAGGGAAGGGAATGGGAGAAATCAAATGCCATCATGGAATTATTGAATAGAGAAAACTATAAAGCAATTAAGACAAGAAGTGTAACTGTTAGAAGAGTACAGAAGAGGAAACAGATGAACAAAAAGCCATAGAAAGGTAAAAAGTAACAAGTAAAGACTTTTCATCTTATCTTTGTGGATGATTTAAAACTGAATAGTTCATCAGATAAGGAACTGAAAGTACAACTGCAAGTGATCAAAACTTTCTCAGATAATATAGGAATGTCATTTGGTCCTGATAAATGTGCAAAAACAAGTTTTATACCTGGAAAGCTGCAGTGCTGAGAAAATATCAGTATTGGACAAAAATGTGATATAAAAGAACTTAAGCAAGAGAAAGTGTATAAATATTTGGGAATTGATGAAGGATCAACAATAAAACATGAACAAATGTGAATATCTTAGAAGAGTAAAATGAATACTGAAAGCAACTCTGACATCTAGGTGAAAGTCCAGACTATCAGCCTATTTGCTCTTCCTGTTCTAACTTACAGTTTTGGGATGATCGACTGGCCCAAAAAGATATCAAATCAGTTGGGCAGGAAAACAAGAAAAATGCTTCATGTTTATCAAATATTTTATAAAAATCAGTGTATACCAAGATTATATATTGCCCATTATGAAGGAGGTAAGGGCCTCCTCAAAACTGATTGCATGTATAGATCTGTGATCATAGGATAGCCTACATATTGGCGGATCTCACAATATCCAAGCATAGAGAAAGTTTTAAAACATGAGGAGAACAAGTCTAAATGACTTCCCTGCTTAGTTTAGCAGAAGCATATCGGTGTCAAGTGAGAATGGAAATCAAACCAGAAACAGATACAAATTAGGCAGCAACAGAATGTGCCAAAAAACAAAAGAAAGAATATAAGATGAAGGATCAGATGAGATGTAAAGAAATGTGGAAAATGTATAAATGTTAGTGCAAGTTCAGAAATCGCCTGGAACAACCTTATGTTGATCAGGATTCAACAAATGAATTGTTAAGATATGGATGAAACCAAAAGATGAAAGGTTAATATTGGCAACCCCACATTGGTTTACAAAGTCCATTGAACGTGTCAGTGAAACAGACAAGTGCAAGTTTTGTAAAACATAATTGGAAATAGTCGCACTTCTTTCTGGGTGTGATACACTAATGGCAGAAGCCTGTTTACTGAAAGGTATAATAATGTGGCAAGACTGTTGCACTGGGGAATATGCAAATATTACAGTATTGAAGTAGTTGAGAAGTATTGAAAACATAAGCCACAAAGCATTATAGAAAATGATGAAGTCTACATCACATGGGATCATCCATTACCAACAGTTCACAAATAACTGTAAGAAAACCAGATATAGTAGCTCAGGAAAAGAAGACAAAAGTAGCATTGATCATTGAAATTGCTATACCCAGTGATGAAAGTGTGCTACATACAGAGAGACACAAAGTCATAAAATACCAGGATTTGCAGGCAGAAATAAGGGCAATGTGGAAGGAAGACACCTAGACAGTTCCAATAGTAGTAGGAGCAATAGGTCTCATAAAAAAGAATTTAAAGTCATATTTGCATATGTTGCCGATACATGTAACTCTATATGAAATGCAGGAGTCAATTCTGGGCACATTGTGAGTGCTACGAAGAGCACTTTTAGATAACATCAAAGATTAAACAGTACCAATTTCATGAACTTTAATCATACTTTGACTTAGGAATGGGGATCATTCCCATCATGGTGTTAGAAACCCAAACGTCCTGTAGAAATTAAAAAGTCTGTTACTATATTATAAACCCACCATTATAGACCTTCTAATGTATTCCAAATCCATTGTTGCCTTTAGACTTTATTCCTTATAGACCTGTTGCCATATTTTAAACCTACCATTCTACTCATGTTTCATTCCAGATAAGTCTTTTACAATATTCTAAATGTGGAACATTGGATAGTTTGACAGTCATTTGTAAGACAGCTGTCTTACAGTTCCAGGATATGGTCTTCAGTCCTGACTTTTTGTTCATATATTCATTAAGGTTGCACATTCTCACCATGTCTGTGCAAGTATGGGTGTAGTTAAGCATACACATATTAAAACAATAAGATCCTAGGAAGGTATTTTTTATTCATTCAAATTGTGCAGTGGTAACTTTATAGATGTCATGTTCCCAATTTTTTGCAAGGAAGCATAATAAAATCAAATTACACTGGTTCAAAAATTCCAGACTTTCAAATATATTACAAAACAAATTGAGACTTTTTGAGTTCAAAGTTCAGCCATTTATTCAGTAAGTGGTGTGCCTTCAAAGCCATTTTATTAGGTCTTACAATAGCATGGAAAAAGGGGGAAAGTACAGGAAAAGGAACTTAGGAAATCCATTAGAGCTTTTTATTAAATTTATGCAAGTCACTTCCAGTAAATTTGTTCAGTACTAGACCTGAGCAAAGTATATGTTCTTTAGGCTGGGCAAATATTGTAATAATTTACTAGACTGCTTTTATCATAATGCATATAAGACTTAAACCTATGCGATACAACCCATAAATAAGATTAGGAATGATTGAAAGTCTTCGTGTTAAAAGATAATATATATATATATATATATAGAGAGAGAGAGAGAGAGAGAGAAATCATATTAATTTAGAAAAAGAATTTGCCGATAATTATCATTCTCTGTATAATGATAAGAATTAAAATGATGTCAATCTCTTTTTTATAAACATTGCACCATCCAGGCACTCTTGTTTAAATGGTCTACTTGAATGATAAAAGAGCTAGCATAAAAAATAAATAATGATATTGGTCACCAATAGAAACATTGCAGATAATACCCCTGGATGATTTTTGAAACAATTAGCTTCTATTTATATGCACCTATTTTAATTAATTACCTCTGCAGACAGTTGGTTATTAGCTAAATTATATTGGTAAAATATAACAAAATGGACAAACATGATTTATGTAACTTTTAAACTATCTGTGTTTCTGAACTTAATATCTAAATGCATCCGTTCCTACCCAGAACATTTTAATAAGAAACTAATATCCAACAAGCAATATGACATTTTGAAACAGGTTTCCCAGTCTGTCCAAAATTCTGCAAACAGTTAACTTTTCAGTAGAATGTCATGAGATATAAACAATTCATTCTTGTATGAAAGACTGACTCTCAAATACCCAAATATCTGCTTCACTGCAAATCAACAATGCATGTCTCATAAACACTATATGATACACAACAGGAATTCTCTGTTTTTTTAAAGGGATATAAGCCTTATTGCACTCCCATCTGAAGGCTTTACCTTATCTTACATAAGGATATTAATTCTATTGTTGCACCAGCATGGGAGAATCCTACAAAACTAGTCGTACTACCTGCAGAAACTGCCATTCTACAGTATAAGTATTATAATATGAAATGCAGTTAGGGAAGTATAAAATTAGGGAAATCAGACTGGTAATGCAGCACACAAGAAGAGAAGCACTAATCATTTCTAAAGCAGTGAAATCATTCAGCTATAGCACTGGGTTCAGTGTCTCCATCAAAAGGTTTTAACAAACTTAATGGAATTTATTTCCTTGAATTGTGGAGAAAAAATTAGTATTCTTATCCAATTTAAATACATAATTAAAGCAGTATATTCTGATACTAAAGTATAAAAAATGTTGATTGTAAACCTCCTAACCTGTTTTAAAAATCAGTGGCATAAGAAAGGGTTGTCCACAATCAGTCTAGCTGCTCATAGTAGCTATAGAGTCTTCAGTGGAATCAATCACAAACTGTCAAAGGTGCATCAGTAAATAATGGAAATAATAAAGGCAAACTATTATTAATTGTACCAGATATAAGTTTATCAGTATAGAAATTTGCATAATTATATCAGCTATAATATCAGATATAAGTTTATCAGTATAGAAATTTGCAAAATCATATCAGCTATATATTCATCACTAAAAGAATACGCACAATTATTTCCCCTAATAAGGTAAAGTATTGGTTATCATATCAAATATAAGAAAACTAAATTGCTTTACTTATATGTTAACCAGGGTTTAATTAAAATTGATTCAGGTGATTCTTTCAATAAAATGCTGGTATTTTTTTTTTATTTCTACTTGATTCCCAAAGACTCAGGCAATGAATTTGAGTAATTACAAAAGAGGTTCAAAAGCATATAAATATCATGTGGACATTCCAATCTTCATTTTAGACACATTAAGCTTACTCATAATGTTATAGTCACCCACATAATATTTTTTTGCAAAATTGAACTTGTGGACAGGAAATTCCTATAGAATTCCTTGGAAGTGTAAATGACAGATAAAGTGTTTTTGTCATTCTAGGGTTTCAGATATCCATACAAGATCAAATATTATGAGTGTTATTAAAATAACAGTGTTGTCTTATTCCATATGACAATTGTATGTTAGTTGGTAAATGTAAGGACTTTATTTAACAAAATATTATGTTAAGAGGATTCCTATGGGATTCCTTGGGAAATGTTAACTTTCATAAATCTTAAAGTGATTTTAGAGTTCTAGCCCTTCAAATATGCATACAAGATCAAATAAGTATGTTGCTAAAATTACAGTATTGGCTTAATCTCTCATAGTTGCTTAAGTAAAGAATTGAAAAACTGTAATATTATACATGAGGAATGAATTTCAAGACTTTAAATATAATTTCCAAGCCTTTAATGCAAACAAAATTAGTAAATCACTTTATCTTGGGTTTACACCATAAGTTATTTTGACAGTAAGCTAAAACTGATTTTAAGAGCAAAACTGCCGAAAATTATAGTGATGGCATTATCAACACATACATATTGTTTCAATTTGGCATACAGAACATACTGGGTAAATGGACACATATCTTAATTTAAAATATTGTAGGAATCATTGAAGGCAAAATTTGCATTACCTATGGATGTCTGTAAAATCTGTTGAAAGACCAATTTTTGGCTAAGAGATTAACATTATTTTGGATTACATAAGAAGAACAATTTAAAGAAACTTTCAGTTTTTGACAAATTAATTATGATTGGACATTTAATATTGTTGTACCTCTTATTAAAGCATATGGGACAACTCAGTACAGCTGAAATTTTATTAGAGCTTATTTATCCTCATAAAAATTATCCCAAATGTTCCTGAGTCTGACTTGTGCCTCACTATGCTACAATGGATGTGTTATGACTACAGATGCATTTCTATGATAATAGGATTGTAAGTTAATCAAAGCTTGACAGGAAACTACAGCACAAAACAACATTACAATTATTAAACTGTAAATCATATTTGTAATTGCTGTATGGTTATGATTATATCTACAGAGCTTCAATTTATATATTTGTTAATTGGGTAAGCCTACTGAGAACAAGTGTTTCTTTTTAAGACAATCCAAGGGCATTGCATAGTTAATTAATCTGTTCAATTTGACACAGTAGGAAAAGTGAGGCTACAATAAAAGAACTATGGATTAGAAGATGCAGTTCATTAACAGCTCATAACCTTAACCTTTCACACAAACTGCACTAAAATATGAAATGGAGAATTTCAACTTCTGTTATCACAAAATAAGCAGTTATGAAAATTGGGTTTAGCCTAATAATTATGAATTTTCAGTTCATAAATGGCTAGAATATATAAGTGAATTTTAAAAGTTGACCAAATACTAAACAAACTATTGTGATATAGTGAAAGAAATGAAATGGGGATGATGAGACATTGAACTTTTTTTATATTAAATTATGTTCTATTCTTTATCTTATTAAACAAATGTGTTTCTTTTTCCCCTTCTTTAAAATTGGATATGGATTCAATAAAAATAAAATAAGTAAATAAATTTATTACAAATGCTTGTGGCCTTTTGCAAACATAAAACGTCTAGAAAGTCTACATAGTTTACATGCAAACCATTCTACAAAAACAGGAAAATATTAACACAGGAATGAAAGGAATGCATTTAATGAGTTGCTTAGCATGAAACAATGAGGAGTTAATAGGAAAGGCTGTGACATTAGAATGAGGTAGAAAATGGTAACCAATGCAATGACAAGGAGGAAAATATGATACAAGTATGAAACGAAACACAAAATGTGTAAGGAATTAATGTGGCTTTTAAGACAATGTTTTTAGAGGTGTAAATAAGCTCGTTTTGCACAGGAAAAGAACCACCACCAATGAATATGATAAGCTGTAAAAAAGATAAATGGAAAAAAGTAACAATAACTTCATATAAAAGTAACAATAGCTTTATATATTGGTCTCAGATCCACACAAATATTCCAACACTGGTACCCGCCCCTGATATTCTAAGTGACCATTTACCAGCTTTTACACAGACCCCATACTCAGGTACCCAAAGCTCACTCATATAGAACATGCAGAAACTAACCACCTTCAAGCAAATAGCCTTCAGTAACTCCCTCAAAACTCAAAATCAGACCCCAATAAAACATTACCCTTAAAAGATACTGTAAACTACTTTAATAACCCCAAACAATTCTGGGAATCAGTCTCTTCTCTCCTTAATCCTGGGACCACACAAAACACATCACCATCCCCTGATAAAGGTCCACAACAAACAGCAGAGATTTTCAACTCCCACTGTATTAGCAGTATTCTTAAACTTGTCAAAGAACCCTGACCAATAACAAACAATCCCCAACAATAAGATAAGAACCTTAAACCCAGATCATGTGAATCCCAACTTACATCCCTCACTCCACAAAGAAACCACTAAAAATACCCTAGTAACTCCAATATTTTCCTTAAAACCAGTGCGCACCTCCATAGTATTTAAATTGCTCACTAAATTAAGACCGTGCTCCCTATCTGCCGATAACCTCCCCTCTGAATACTTGAAACTTAGTGCCGATGCAATAGCCTACCACATCAGTATTGTAATTAACAGATCCATCTCAGAATCCATAGTCCCTCAAACTTGGAAGAAAGCCATTGTAACCCCATTGCATAAAGGTGGAAATACTAATGATCTCACTAACTATCGACCCATTTCCATCCTCTCATCACTATCTAAAATAAAAGTATACACACTCAACTACTAAAACACCTCTCTGACAATAATCTCCATACCCATACCTAACATGGCTTTCGTAATGCACTGAGACTGTGAACAAAGCTCTGGACACTGGTCTACTAACAACAGTGGTCTTATTAGAATTATCCAAGGTTTCAACACAGTATTACAAACTACTCCAACAGCTAGCAACATTAGGTTGCTCGAAACATACTCTTACCTGGTTTGACAACTACCTGAGTAGCAGACAACAATCTGTCAGATGGCAAAACAATCAATCTGGTTATGTGGTTAATAATACAGGAGTCCGACAGGGTCCAATCTTGGACCTTTGCTTTTTAATGCCTTTATAAATAATCTCTACACAGTTTCCTGACAAAGTTCACTCATCCAATATGCTGGCAATTCTACTATCGTATAATCCCTTAGCAACTTCCAAGATCTCCTAAAAATAACATGAAACACCTTCTCAGCCATGGAAACTTGGCTATACTAAGCACAACTGCTACTAAACCCCCCAAAAAAACTAAAACTACTGTTATTTTCATCTAAACCACCCCCAGAGGACTTTAAAATTTACTCCCAAAACAAGACTGAAATCAAAGTAGCGAAAATAGGAAAATAGCAAAATTACTAGGCATTACTATAGACGACAAACTATCCTTTGAACAACATACTCTTGATACAATAAAAATGCATTTTAAACTAGGAAAACTCTACAGACATAAACTCCATACGAATAAACCTACAAAAATAAAACTGGCAAACACCCTCCTCCCTTCTCTCCTTTATGGTTCCCCCATCTTTACCATCCATCACACATCTATAAGTAAAAAACTGCAGTCATGTTATTATAAAATCATAAAATTTGCCCCTGGCCTACTAAAGCATGCACACCACTGCCAAGCCATTAAGGAATTGAAATGGTTTCAATTCCCCCACTACCTTCATTACACCCAACTAACTCTTGCACACAAACTAGAATGCAACCCAGAAAACTGCCCTTCACTTTATTCTATCTTACAATCCTACATCCCCTCCCGGAATCTTCGGTAAACTGATTAACAGGTTCTAACCATATCCAAACCCAGTAAGAGAGCTGGTTAAAGCTTGTACTCGCACTCCATAGCAAAATTATGGAATGCCTTAACCCCTTCTATTATACAACTTGATTCCATAGAAACCCACTTTCTTAATCAAATATGTCCTTTTGCCCAGAACTATAGACCACTGTAAATAAATTCTAAGATTTTGCTGACTAGTATGACTCTTTTCAACTCCAAGTAAAAATTTCTAAATCCTCTGAACTTCATTGACTTTTCTACATCAGGCATGGTAAGTCAATTGATGTCTTTCCTCTGCAATTTATTAATAGGCTTAATCCTAAACTTCCCATGTAATGATGTGCATAAATGAACTGGTTATTATGAATGTATCTACTGTCTTTTTCTCTCTCTATATAATGAATGCCATTAAAAATGCTGTAGGTCTAAGCTGATTGAATACAACTTTCTACTCTGTATAATACTAATCTCTAAGGAAACTTTATAAAATTTTAGTACACTGCTTTTATTGCAAATATTATCTTGGTTGTACTGTGACTGGAGCTTTTCTTCCTGGGCCCCCACTGAAAATGGGTTTCTGACCCAGTGGTCTTTTCCGGTCAACAAATGTCAATAAATAAATAAAATAAATAAATAACTAGATAGATAAATAGATAAATAAATAAAATATACAGGTGTGACCAGGGAAAAGAAACAATGTCATTTATGATCAGGAAGGATTTTCCTTTTCAACCATTAAGGAAGAAAGAAGCAGAAGAACAAAACTTAGTGTAGGTGCAACGACTCGGGTAGATCAGGTGACATATCTTGTATTGATTCTTAACAAATCTCTTTATATTATGTCTAATTTGTTATAATGATATAAACTGCAGATGTTTTTGTTATATTTTTGGAGATTGTAAACTAACAAACTACTGAATAAGACAGTGAGAAGACAAATCATGGAATTCCTGAATGAGTGTAGCATCCGTTGCTAGTTGTAGCGTGGATTTTGACTGAGGAATAGCATTCAATGGATGTCAGCAATCTTTCACATCATACTTCAGGATATGGACAGTGAGTGTCAGTCTGACCATGGACTTTAATTATGTTTATCTGTCCTATTGCATTGATATTTATCACACAATTCAGGTAAAGTTTCTCAAAGTCATTAAGGCATCTAGCTTTAAAGCAACTCCATTTCAAATCTTGCAGAACATAACAATAGAGTTATTCCCTTTGCTCTGTAGTGCCAGCAACAATGTCACCTCTTATGTTATTTTTGGCATGTTTGCAAAAGGAATGGACAGGAACTATGGTGTTCAGATCTGTTGCACTGCCTAAAACTCTTTTATTCTCAAATCTAAAATCATAAATCTGATGACCATGAGGGGTATGGGGTTTACCTCCATAAGGTCACGGGTGGTTTGTGCAATGGTCACTTCAGCGAAAGTACGACAAAAATTCAAAATGTTGCTTCACAGATGTTCAAATGGCTAAAGTGTGAATGCACGGTGCCATTCAAATGAATAACATCTGTTTGACATCGGGATTCCACTTATTGAGTTTCGACATATTGCCGCAAACATGTTCTGACATTTAGCCAAATCGGGTGATATCATGCAAGATTGCACAAACCATTCTCGACCATATGGAGGTAAATCAGGGTATGGTCTCATGAGTCATGCCATTGGTGCCAAATAGACACATAAATACAAATCACTAAGAAATTAACTAAGTGCAGCCTGGCAATAACAGCATGGTGGAAATATGCACTGTTGCTTTCATTATGGAATTATACCATCTACACCAACATATAGGCTCCATGTTGAATAACCCACCCAAAAAGGCTTTGACCTAACTCTTCAGACACCATTCTCACCACTCTCTCTCTACGTTTTAATGTGTTAACAGTATGCATTTATCCACAGTAACTTAATTTAAATAACCTCTTGGGTTCGAACACACTCATACACATGTACACACACACACACACACACACACACACACACACACACACACACACACACACACACACACACACACACACACACACACACACACACACAAATGCATTATTTGCAGGTAAGGTGGGAAGATTTCCAACACTGCAGCCTTCCCTTCTGTCATGGCTCATGGTAGTAAACTGCCACCACCTCAAATTGTAGGGCTGAGGGCTTCTCACTTACTGCTTCTCTCTTGTAATAAGCCAAATAATTGTTAACACAAATGACAATGTGTAGCAATGCAAGCTATCCAATTAGAGAGGGATACCAGAAGCCTATTTCCATTTAATAAGAAATACCTTCTTATCAAATAATAAATAAGAAAACAGATGACGAGCTGAAAATACAGAGAGATGCAACATTGCACAAGGGAATCAGAAAATAATGCCTTTAAATTGAATACAGAAAAGAAAACATCAGCCTCCAGTCAAACCTTTCTTGTATCTCTTACTGAAATAATTTGTATTCTCACTGCAGTAACTGAATTTCCAGAACATATCAGACAAGGACAGTGTGGAGAACTCACAAACTGCATGCAGCAGGGTAGTTTTTTCTCACTTATCCTTTCATTCCATCATCTTTCTATATAGACCACAAACACAAATTCAAAAAAGTTTCATGCTTATATAATAATGACTTTGATTATTTCTTTTAGTTAACTATCTCCTTAACAATTTTTTTTAATTGTTCTTTTATGACCCTTAGCTTCCTGGACTAGGTGCAGTCACATCTAATCAAAGGGTGGAATAACTGCAATCCCCAGTTCACAAGTCTTTACATTTTATACTATATCTATATATATATATATATATATATATATATATATATATATATATATATATATATATGTGTGTGTGTGTGTGTGTGTGTGTGTGTGTGTGTGTCAGGCCCTCCTGGAGAATCAAGAGGTCGTGAGGCAGCTCTGAGTTTACAATCAACAAGAGAATTTGTCAGGCATAGGCCTTTGGCTGCAACCTTGATATCAGAGAACTAGATAATGTGATGTGATCCCAGGACCAGCCCGTGGGGGACAGCACTAGTAACTACTATATTTCATGAGAGCTTGCCACCAATACTAATACATTAGGTTCTACTGGTGATACAGTTTGTTATTCACTGAGTAACATAGGGTTTACTTTTAACTATATTAGCTATCATTATTGCCAGCATGTGAATGGCATCAGAAGCTTTCACAAAGTCCAGGCATTATGTCTGGCCAATTTGCATGAGTCTAATGCCTTGGAAACTTGTTCAAGAAAGTCCACCAGGTTTAGGATGCATGATATTCCTTTAACAAACCCAAACTGGTCTGGGTCCAGGATTTGAAGACTGCCTACTTCCTTGTTAATAAGTTATATGATGATTACAGATAATGCTTGTGGGCTTATGGGCCTAGATTTACCCAGATCAATATGGGATATCTACAGCAGTTCTCCACACGTTTGGCATAAATCCAGCAGAGAGACTGAGACTGAATTGTAACTGGTCTGCCAGGTAATCTTTGGTGTTGACAAGAAGACACCTACTCCAATCTACTCTGGAGTAGATTTGCTTTGGAGTAGTCTCAAAGGACAGAGGAGTTTTGAGGTAAGTCAGGTCTGACATTTAAAGTAAGTTTTACTGCACAGGAAGGCAGGGCTGAGCTGCACTCTGCACAGAAAGTATCAAGCAAGAAAACAAAAGAACCAATTAAAAATAAGTGGAATTTGAAGCCTGTGTGACATGCAGCAATTTGTCTAACTCTCATTTAGATCAATCAATACTTAAAACCAAGATGGCCCTTACACAAGGCCAAACAGATTTACTCAAAGCTGAAAATATGCAGAAACAGTTTCAGACAATGCAGAAAACAGTTCAAAATGCACAAATCAGTTTGGTAGCTTAGGTGCAGACACAATGAAGTATTTTCTTAACTGTTTCTCCAAATTTAAAATCCCTCAGTTAGACATGCAGTGAGCATACATGGTGCAGGCCTCTTTAGTCTTAACAGCACAGGCAGAAGGCATGCTCAACATGTTAAAACAGTAGCAAAAGCTCTTACTGAGCTACCACAGGCCATACTTTTCTAAAAATATTTCTTTTATGATACAAGAACAGTGGTAGGGCAGTGACCTTTGTAGAGTCCTTGCCACTCTCCCATAGCAGACAATAATTAAAGAGCTGTAATTTAAACTGATTGACTGGAGATGTTAAAGAACATGTCCATGCATCCTGGAGAGTGGTAATACCAGGGAAAAGGGTTGCTGGTTAGCACTACTTGTAGAAATGCCAGCTTTGGGAAGGAACATTCCAATGACTGACTATGGACCAGGGATACAGACCTTAGCTGTGAAAGTTCAAAGATGCACTGTATAGAAGCAGGAACACAAGCATCCTCTGCGCTCATAGAAATTCTATGCCAGATGACTTCATTTGACATTTGATTAAGATGGAGTGTTGAATGCTGAACTTCATCTCTCCAAGAATCAGAAATCATAAAAATATCACCTTATCTTAGCATTCCATAAAATTGTGTTTAAGCAATAAGTGCAGCCAGTTGCTCAGTAGTAACAGCAGTGATGATTGTTTACACTAGTGTTCAGTGATTAAGTAGTCAGTGGTGTCAGGACAAATTGTTACATGTTAAAAAACAGTAGGCATGAATATCTAGATGAGCAAGTGTAACTAAACATGACATGAAAGAAAAACAGAAAAAACTCAGCTTCGTGCAGGCAAGCTGTGATCCCTTCAACTCCACATCGAATATAGTTAGTTCTGGAGCTGATACTGGAACAATGAGAAATGCCTCGATGCCTTGGTGGTAAAAATATGTGAGGAAACTGAATCTTCTAGGATCTAGCCAGAATTGTGTGGGACAATGCAAAGATTGTGTTTGGGTACATTTGCCTAAGAAAAACATTACACCTAGATGACAGAAAAAATGAGAATACAGGGGTTATGTTGCAAACCAGTATATCTAAGTAGTTTGAATCTAAATGTGGGATATGTTTACTTTTTACAGAATAAGAGAAACTAAGAGGAGTCTGCAGGAATACAGATCACCACATGTAGGAAAGGTACCAACAGTAACTGCTATAATAAGCAGTTCTAAGGGTGTTGGAGAGCATAGCATAATCTGGTATAAAACAAAGACAGTTACCTCCAACTACCTACAAAGACAAAGGATGATCAAGGAAATGTGTCTGATCTTAAGAAGGTATTACCAAGGGAATCTGATAAATATTATACAGAGTTATATCAATTACCACATAATACTGAGAGGTAGCTTATGTATGCAACACTAGAACAAAAGCTCATTTTTATGTTACTGCTTATTATTTATCTTGTTTTATTGTGCTTAATAAGATTAATCACTTAGATGGTTTCCTGAGCAATCATGTTGTTTGCCCTTTTGGCTCAAATTCATCTCACTTTTCTGTACTTTTTACTTTATTTACTACTTTTGGGGGAAATAGTGAAAATATTTTCTCCAAACAATAGTTAGTTAGTTAGTTAGTTAGTTAGTTAGTTAGTTAGTTAGTTAGTTAGTTAGTTAGTTAGTTAGTTAGTTTATAAGATAATACACTGATCATAATAAACTATTTACAGGCACAGTCCAGGTGAAGAAATTCATACACAAAAAATAAATAAATCAGAACAAATTCACAGAGTAATAACAGAAGGCAGATAATTCTATAGATGATTGATAAAAAATATGTAAATATCATTAACAGAGTAGAAAAACAAAACTGAATTAATTTTAATATTTAATATAAGAGGGAAGAAGGAGATGAGAACAGAGAGTCAAAGTAGGAGTCATGCAGTTGAGGACGGAGTTAGAATATGTGTCCAGTGCAGGTGTCTTTCAAGTTGAGTTCTGAATGTAGGGAAGGATTAGAATTTTCTAGATGAGGGGGGAGAGACTGCCAGAGTTTGAGTGAACAAATGGTGAAAGAATGGTCGATACAGTGCAGTTTGGTTTGGGGTGTATAGGGAAAAAGACTGTAAAATCTCTGTACCAGGATTAGGTAATATATAGCATATTGGTGGATGTCTTCCCAGGAAGCATAACATAGAATGAGGACTTAAGCAGATCTGCATTACTTTCGTCTATTATTTCTATGATATGTAGAGCAACCCACTCAGCATATAAGATAATATGGAAATATCAGGGGAATGCAGACAGAAGACATGGCATATAAAGTCCTTCGCTTTGCTGACCTGCAAATCACTTTGATTAGGTAAAGTATGGCGGGGCAGTGATAAGATGCATAACACCTAGGAAAAATGCACTTCTCTTAATATGTTTTATATCTTCAAAAAGTAAACACATAGGATAAAGTTCAAATGGACCATTAGTGAAATTAAACAGTTATGCATATAGTTATCACATTTTTCAACACATATAGAAATGGATAATTTGGAAACACTTGTGTATGGGTTAGAAGAAATTGTCTTTTATGAATTTAAGCTTGTATAGCAATGCGAGTTTATTAATAAAATAGCATATATTATGAATGTGCTGCACCATATGCATGCATTAGGAATAGCAGTATCAGATGCATATCTCAAGAATGGAACTCAGTTTAAAAGACATTTAGGGGGGCTGGCTGCAGTAGATTTGGGAATCTTCATAGAAAAAAAGTAATTGAAATCTGCCAGAGCAGATTCTATATGACAAAACAATGCTACTTTCCATAGCCATAAGAGAATCTGTTTTGGTTAACTGCTATCCATTCCATCATGACAAATTTCTCTTCCCATTTGAGAGCCACCTACTTGTGTTATCACTGCCTTCTTAGTCATCCCTCAGTTCTGCACAGGCAATGACATTGACAGGGTAGTATGATCATAAATGGGCTTTTAACTGTAATTCACCATGAAACTTGACACAAATTCAGTGCTCAGTTTGTATGGCTGGTATTTCAGTTACTCCCAAAATCTTATCCTGCTCTAGTGTCTTAGTTCAGGGCCCAACTTTCAACGTCAGTTTCCATTAATATAAAGCTTATAAATATGCTTTAACATTTTTAAAACATGCATATCATTATGTATTTTATTTTTGTTACGTTTACAGAGTTTTTGTGAATGCCATTAGAATTAAGATTCTGAAATTGCAGAAATTAAACTTAAAATTTAGGATAGTCAATTCAGGCTAGATTTCCAGAAAAATGCCTTAAATAATTATGTACTTTATTGATCAATGACCAGTTTGTTAATAATACTGGTAACTTTGCTTTGGAATCTAAATGTTAACCAGAAGTAAGTATGACAGGGAATGTAAAGAGAGCAGTGTCCTTTTCATGAGAGACAAGGACAGCTTTATCAGTGATCACTGCTGTTATTTATCAGTATATACGCAGTACAGAGTTTTGTCACTGGGACAGAAGGACATGTGATTATAATGAATCTTAGATGTCTGTATCTTGTAAAGCTAAGCAAGCAGCACAAATAAATGGAAACAAATGCTGAATCCCTAATTCATATTAGGTTCATAGGTAATTACATGGCATGCAGTCCAGGAGACCACTGATGAACTTAGACCATGTTCCTAATTACCCCCAAAAAAATGGTTGGTTAAGTAACTTGTTCAAGTTTACAAAATATGCAAGTGAAGATTGAGAGACTCAAAAACATTACCACAGGAAGCAGCTCATTAACAAAGTATAACCTTAGTCTGCTGCACTGCCAGGCTTAAGATGCCAGTATTATTATGATCCGTTTCGGCTTCAAGTCTCACACAGCAAAAGAACAGGCAGAGGCACTATATTCATCATAGGCTGATATGAAAGTACTAGGCCCTTGTGGGTCATTTTAAGCCTAGCCAGTTTCCCTTTTGTGCTGAAAATAACATATACCATTGGTTACAGATTGGTTTTAACCATACCATGGTCGATAATTATACATTACTCCTAATGAGAATAACTGGGATTACACCGCAGATAATCTGATGGGACCCATGCATGGGATAAAGCACTTAGGATCTGCCTCTGTACATTAGTAGTACAGGACACAGTACTAGGGTAAATGTTCTGTTTCCCATGGGTTAAATGTTCTGTTTCCATCTATAGATCTAAGTTATGCTTGAAAATGGACAGGCATGAACGTTGTTTTATGTTAATGTGGAGTCTGTTCCATAGCAGCTGTATCCTCTGTGAAATATACCTGTCCCTCCAAACCACTCTACTGATATTGCAAAAGAGGTTTAGATCCCTACACCAAGTATTTCTGTTGCCATTTGACTTGCTGATGTGCAGTAAATCTATCAGTAATGGGATGGCGGATGCCTTACATTACAGACACAGGCCACCTCTTAGCAGTCTGTAGGATGCCAAGTACAGTAACAGGGGTCTGAGTCAGTCCATGTGGGACATATTGCTTAGGCTTTGTATCCTTTTAGTAAGGTACTTCCATAGAAGTTTCAGTTACTGCATGTATGCGGACAGATATATGCCAAAGGAGACATTATTTTCAACGATTGGCCTAATGAGGACTCAGTAAAGGGAAACAATGGTATCACTAGATCTAGACACAATCCCTTTGTTTATTAGCTGTGCAATATACAAGGACTTTCTTACAATAGACACATATTGGTTACAAGTTAAGTCACTGTGAACATCATTTCCCAAATCCCAAACAATTAGGTCAACACTTAGAGGCATATTGTCAACGTGGCAGTTCCCTGGGACAGATGACTTACCAAAGGATACAGTAATGCATTTTGGGGCATTTAGTTTCAGACCATGATTTCTGCAGCAATTATTTTTTGAGACAAACCTTCCTACAGGATGGCCAAGTCATTTGGGGATTTAATGAATGCTTCTAGCTTGCAGTCATCTGCAAACTTAGTCAGCTAAAGCCCTTTGGTATTGGCTTTTACTTCAGAAAAGTAGATGCCAAGCAGGAGAGGTCCCAGCACACAACCCTGGGGGACTCCACTGGTGACTGGTCTCTTTGTGGAGGTAACTTCCCCTGTTTTGATTATCTGCATCCTATATGTGAGACAGCTGGCAAACCAACTGATGACACAATGTTTCTACTATGCCTGACTGGAGAATTGTGTCAAAAGCTTTGGCCAGGTCAAGGTATGTGGTGTGTACTGTTTCGCCTTCATCCACTGCTTTGGTGACCTTTTCAAAAAAATCCACCAGTTGAGTAAGTATGACCTGCCCTTGACAGATCCAAATTGAGATAGGTCTATAGTTTGGAGGTTCCCTATGTCCTGATTTATTAATTCCATGATGTCCTTCCATGGCTTTGCACATGAGGCTGGTCACACTTATGACCAAACACAAACAGTGACTCTGTGGAACTGTGTATTTTTACACTAAGTAGCAAGCAAGCAAATAAACCATAAATGTATAAACAGTTTATTCCCTCCCCCAAATAATCACATTTTCTACATCTGTTTTGGGAAAACATTAAGGCCATTTCTAAGATTTTTTATTATCTGCATCGATGAAAATAAAAATGTATAACATGCTGCCCAGAGAGATGTTAACCACAGTTATATCCATGACCAGAAGTGCCTGTTGTATTGACAATTTCTGGTAATACAGATTACTTAAATTCTGTCAGACTTTAGTCTTGCACCATCTTCACTTGTGTTCACCAATACTTTTGTATATGGTATATTTTAAAAGAAGCAGATACAATAAATATGTTCAGGCTCAGAAAATTCAGAAACATACCTTATTCAAATAAATATTGAATACAAAATTTAATTACCTCAGTGAAGTGGAGTAAGGTGGTGACTACTTCACAAAAAGATGGAAAAGAATTACTTTAGTAGGTTAATAAATATGACTAGACTATCACTACTGGTAGGGAAGTGGGGGCTGCAGAAATGGATGGCAGTGATATTGGCAAGCAGCTAAATGTGAATGGTGAAACAGGCCAGCATGAAATGGGTAGCAGTGAGCCAGCAATGACCCACATAAGATAGTTCCAGTACAGATTAGACATGGTTTACTGCATTTGGAGAAAGGAAAAGTGAATTTTGAAATAGGGCTGATGAAAATGGTAAAGGCCCTACTAGAGCCCCCCAGACCCTCATACCTCAAAACTGGATGCTGGGAATGGAATTCTCTTCAGAATAGTGTATTTGCATTTTGCAGCAAATTAGATTTTTTTTTCAGAAGTTTCAAACAAGAGTGGATATGACAGAAAAATGATCTATGATCATGAGCAGGGAAAATGATATGTCAAGTTTAAAAGTATATGATGCAGGATGACTTTTTGAGACTGAAGAATTAAAATAATGATTTCCCACTTCAGGTGGATCTGTAGAAGGTTAAAATAAAGTTTAGGGTAGGTCTGATGAAAGTGCTAAAGGCCCCATTAGAGTCATCAGTCCCTGTAGCTTCGAGAGTGGTTTGCTTGAAATGGAAATGTCTTCTGTAAAGACATATTTTCAGCATGTCCAAAAATAAGTCACTTTTGTCTGTCCATCCAGATGTGGGCATCACCTGTATATAATTCCTACGTACATTTCTTAGTCTTTATTACTCTCACTGGACTTTATGTTTCTGTTTCTGCTTCTCTGAAACTTGGCCATACTATCTTATCTAAGCAGCTATGTTTTTTTCTCATTTTCTCACTACTGTTTCCAAGCAGTCATGTTAAAAATGCCAGACACACTCCTTCCTTCGTTCCTCCCTTGTCCTTAATGCAAAAGAAGGGCTAGTAACCCCACCTTAAATGCAATTTTTAAAGAGGAACGCAATAAACATAGTATCGGCAACATGAAAAATATCATGGTTTTTGTAATTTCCAAGAAAGAGGAATATATAAAAGCATATTCCTTGTACCCATTTATTTATGAAAGTTGTAACTAAATTGGCTGAAAAAGATACTCTCTGATATGAAACATCTTCAACGAGATAATCGCAGAGATGATCCATCTGCATGAAATTACATTTATTATAGAAAAATTAATTAAAAAAATATACATGGGTTTATATTACTTCACTGTGTTTTTGGGGTAGAGACCATATGGTCGAGTTTCCAAAAAAACAAATTTATGTTTTCCACATAGGGTAATCCTCCAGCACCCCCTCACACTCCCTCCAAATTATATATATATATATATATATATATATATATATATATATATATATATATATACATATATATATATATATATATATATATATACACCAACTCTGAAATAGCACTACAGTGGGGAACAGGGTAAATTCCCCATATATGTAGATGATAGTATAGTGGGTGTAGATAAGTGTGTATATTGTACCTAGTCAGCCACTGTAGTGAGAGATCATGTGCATATATGATATTGAGATCAGTGCCATTTTGTATACGCATTCAGAATGAGCTTGAAAAGAGATGCACATGTGAGTATGTTAGAAGTAATGAGTGAGTCAGTAAACATACAAAGTTCGAAATGTACGTTTATCAGTAAACATACAAAGTTCAAAATATACGTTTATCAGTAAACATACAAAGTTCGAAATATACGTTTATCAGTAAACATACAAAGTTCGAAATATACGTTTATCAGTAAACATACAAAGTTCAAAATATACGTTTACGGTGTGTGTTTACGTACAATGAATGACATGAAACCATCTTGTGTCTCAGTATCTCATTTGAATAAATGAGACACATGACATGGTGTCAGAATGGGGTCCGAAGTTGAAGCAGCTCATAAACCACGTATCATGTAGTTAGAAGTGGAGAAATATACAGCAGTGAACTTGGAAACAGGTCAGCAGTTATTCGAAGGTACTTAAAGTCGTTTGAATGATTTTCAGTTACCAAACATGTGGCATAACATTCAAAGTGTTCAAAATAATTTCCAAGATATTCAAAATGTCTGAAATAGTGACATAAAGTGTTTAAAATATGCAAAAAGACTGTCTGAAATTTTTTGCAATGTACAACTTTTTTGCAGTAACTAAGATTTTTCTAAATATCCGGAGTGTTTGAGATATTTGCACTGTTAAAATAAAGCATTTTTGGAGGAACTGTTGTGCATATGAACATAAAGTACCAGGTCTATACTTGTTTAAAAGAAATTTGTTGTTATGGCAGAGGGATTTCACAGACCTGAACTGCTGGTGTTTGATAATAATATTGCAGAGAACTGGCAAGTGTTTGAGCAAGAATATGATATTTTCATACAGGCTGCATTTTCTGATAAAGACTCGCGTACAAGAGCATTTATACTTTTCAACTTAGCTGGCTTAGAAGCCATTGAGCAAGAACATTCAATTGTGTATGCATCTGCTTTGTATGCAGGGGAGGGAGAGAACCACCATACCCTATTGTGATTCAGGCTAAAACATGGGAAGACCCTGAGTGCTTAAAATGTAAATTTAGAGAAATGTGTAACCTTCAAATGAATATTACAATGGAAATACATACATTTTAGATAAGAGATCAAAAGCTTGCTGAAACTGTTGCACTATATATTACTGACCTGGGAAATAAAGCAAAAACATGTAGATTTGGAGATCTAAGATATGAGTTGATAAAAGACCATCTTGTATGTGGTGTTAATAATGATGCAGTGAGAAAGACTTTGCTTCGAGATAATGAATTAACATTGAGCAAAGCCATAGAGATTTGTCAAATACACGAGCTTACAGAAAAGCATACAAATATGCTCACAAATGAGAAAAGCATGTCTGCAATAACTGCTAGTGCAAATGTTGATAGTGTACAGCAGAAAGTTAAGATGAAAAAGAAATATAATCTGAAGGGGCAGTTCTACTCCCAACCTCATTGTTAACCCCTAACTGGGGAAAGTGATTAGCTTTTGGTCAGCAATGTCACAAATATAATAGGTGGAATCATTTCAAAAGGCTTTGCAAGTCTAAAGTGTCACTATATTATAAAAAAGTATCAGAAGAAACAAGTAGATCAGATTGACATGTTAGTAAACTCTGAGACCTGTGAGCAAACTTTCTATGTTGATGGTGTCTCTGTGAGTGATGAAACAGTTAATACAGTAGACTATCAGTCGTTGGCAAAGAGTGAAATATGTTGTACTTTACAAATTAATGGGAAACCTATAGAGGTTAAAGAAGACACTGGATCTAAGTGCAATGTTATATCAGCACAAATGTTTGCTAAAGTAAAAGCTGGTGAGAAACTTAATTCAGCAAATTGTGCAAAACTAGTCACTTATGGTGGTAAAGAAATTCAAACTGATGGCGCAGTAGTTCTTTTATGTCATTCTGCTGGAAACAGCTATGACTTGCATTTTTACATAGTCAAAAGGCATGTGCAGTCAGTGTTAGGCCTCAAAGATAGTCTGAGAA